>NC_142841.1:38787878-39090909 GCF_061612785.1 Hesperophylax consimilis
ATTGTTCTCCCCTTCTGTCTGAAATTAATTTTAGAGTCCCGAGCGTTAGAACTAGAGAAAAATCACTTTTTCATCTCCATAAATGTTCTACTAATATAAGACAAAATGCGTTTATATTCAGAGCCTGTAGTATATTTAATAAGAATTTTAATGATATGGACATATTCTCAAGTAATTTAGGAACCTTTAAAAGATATGTAATAACTAACATTAAATAATTTTAAATATTCTACTTGAAGTTATCATGTTAGTGCTTTGAATCCTTTCCAGTTACTTACCTTCCAATTTATACTCATGTGTTCAATTTAGTTGTAGGTATACATTTATTATATTGTTATTATTGCTATTGTGTAGTGTTATTGATTGCTGCTGTGTTGAAATTTTACAATACATTTTGCTTTGAATTTTAGTTGGTTATTAGTATATCAGTTAAATTTAAATTTTTGAAATTTAGCTGGTTATTAGTATATTATTTGTGTTCCTAGATCTGTTATTATTTTTTATTTATTATTTACAATTTTGTATTTTTTGTAAATTTCTCAGGCCACGGGTACAGAACCCTTAGTTTCTTGTTTTAATATTTTTTATTATTATTATAATTTTAAGTGAAAATCTGTTATTGGATTTTATCTTTATTATTTAGTTTATTCTTATATATGTAAATAATCTGTTGATTTTCCCAAATAAATAAAATAAAAAATAAAATAAAATACATGCCCAAACCATCTAAGTGTCCCTTTCTTAATCTTACTCATTACTCTTACATCAGCCTTGCATTCTTTGCGGATCTCCACATTTCTCACACAAACATATATGATTTTACCAAACATACACCTCGAGGATCTCATTTCAACAGTCTACTTTCATCCTTTCTCTGCCAGTTCCATGCCTCACTTTCATACATCAAGGTAGGTACCAGCACTCCATTGTGGACTGCTAACTTCGCTTCTTTGGACAATTTTTTGTAAGCGCCAACTGCGTTCAGTTCTCCATTAATGGAGTTACCTGCATTTACCCTTCTTTCAATATCTCTGTCAGCCTTCCCATCTCTCGTAAACATACTTCCTAAATACACAAACTCATCCACCTGCTCTAAATATTCCCCATTCACAACTATATTGCACACTGTTTTCGTACTCTCTCTTTCAAACATCATTACTTTAGACTTACTTACATTTATCATTAACTCATTCTTCATACATAATTCCTTCATCCTAGACACGAGAGACTGTAGATCTTCCATAACATTACAGCAGGCAACATACTTCATATTACTCAAATTCGCGCCAAATCTCTCCAAACCTCTTTTAATTCTTGCATACAATTATCCATGTATAGATTGAATAACTACAGTAACATTATGCAGCCTTTTTTAACACGTTTTGTGATATCAAACCACTCCGTAAAGCCACCATTCACCCTAACACATGCAACGCTTCCCTCATACAGAGATGCCTGAGTCAGATTCGTATTCACTCCATACTTGGACAACACCTTCCATAGCTTTTTCCTGTCGACTCGGTCATATTCATAGGCCAGAAACTTCTCAGTGAGCATAAGCAATGAGAATATCTGGTCCATGCACCCCCTTTCACTCTTAAAAGTACCTTGCACATCCCATATTTAATCCTTTGTTTCCTTTCAATCAAAATTCTACCGTACAGCTTGCCAACTGAACTTAGCAGGCTAATAGCCCTATGATTCCCACGTTCCATACGTGACCCTATACCTTTGTATAACGGCATGATCACAGCCCTTCTCCATTGGTTAAAAAGATTACACAACCATGTGAGAATTATATGGCTATCTCCTTTAAAATATTCAGCAGCAATATTGTTGAAACTGACGGCCTTACCATTCTTCATACATTTAATTGATCTTTTTATCTCATCCATGCTTATTTCGGTAACATTCACTCCATTATTATTCATATCTGATTCGCCGCTGGAATCACTGTCACTCAGGTGGCTTTCGAAGACTTCCTCAGAATACTTCATCCATCTCTCTTTTATTTCTTCTGCATTCTTCAACATTTTGCCATCTTTCGATTTTATCAATTTCGTGTTTCCGTTTTCTGGACTTGCATTTTCTTTTGTTTGATGTAGTTCTTCCAAAATTGTATAGATTTTTTTAATATATTATTATTATTGATTTGAGTCAATTTTTTTAGTACTATCAATGTCCATACTCAAACTTAAATACCAGTATTTTATTTTTTTTAATGTTGGTTTTCATAGTTAAATTAATTCTCCAAGTTAAAATTTTTTTAAATCCACCAAAACGACCATAACTCAAGTGGGAAGAGGTAGATGGGTGCGTGATGTCGTCTGTGCTCTGTAAGTCTACCGTGATTAGTACTTGGTAGGCATTTTGTATGGAGATTTTCTTTATTCTTCATTAAGGAATTCCAGTAATTTTTTTATCAATGTCAACCGTCTAAACAAATTGAGGGTTTTTTCTATTTTTTAATATTTGAAATTAATTTTTTATCTTAAAATTTGTTATTTATGCCAAAAATCGCAGGACATTGGGGTTCACACAATATTATCCATATACCTAAGTAGCTCATAGGCTAACACTTGCTGCAGTTCGAGGTGTGCTCGCCAGCGGGGTTAAACCACTGCTATTATGTAAATTTGAAATGAGTTCCTGCTTATTCATTTTTACAAAAACGTTAATTTTGGGAGTAAGTGATTTTAGTCGCGGTCGCACTTTCCATTTGAGTTGTGTTGTGAGCTTCAATATTACCGTTTTAAATTTAACAAAACCTTCTAAAATGTCATGAGATAATGATAATTATTATTTGTACCGGTGTTTAAAAAATACAAGCGCAATACAAAGCAATTTATCGATGTTCCAGGTAGTTTTTATGCAAAAAATGTTAGGTGAGACTGTTCTCTGACATGTATATAAAATGACATTATATTAACATATTCTACAATAATTGTGTGTATTAATGGACGCTTATGAAGATCACAGTAGCAACCATGGATAATACTAAAAACACAACCACATATCATTAAAATACAAAACTACACAACACAAAACTGTATGGCAACCTTTCCCTCTTATTCGCAAAGAACGCCATCTAAAGCAGGGTACTCACCTAACCGTGTAACATGTAACGTATCTGATACTGTATCAAGTGATCACGTAGGCGCGAGCCTACTGCGAGCCGCTCGCGGGTGAAGCGCAGTGTGCCCGCAGCGAGCCGCCGACGGCGGTTTCACTGCGAGCACACTGCGAGCACTAAAGGCGGATCCGGGAGCTCGTAGCTGGATACGCGGTTACCGTGGATGAGCCGTACCCACTTGCAGATTGATACAGTATCAGTTACATTACATGCTACACTCTTGGTGAGTACCCTGCTTAACAGAAAGAGATACATAGAGATGTTTAGTTATTATATTGCACAAACTTAACACGAAGTACATTGGACGGTTCGACAAATCCTGGCAGTGTTTGTAGAGTATAGGTTTTAAATCAAATTTTAACGATTTATTTAATTCTGAGAGTAAAAATATAGAATTATATATGTATATGGAACTGGTGTGTTTTGATCTTCATGAAGATATTTTTCAAAAGGTAAATATTTTTACTCAAATTCCTTATTGGTGTGGATTTTATAGTTCTCGGCAGGGCATTATTATATGTTATCCCTTTGTTAACTGTTTTTCGTATTGGCTTTGTCCTTTTTTTGGTAGTCTGATTTCATTGCACGTCTTTCTGTTATGCCTGTCTTATATTTTATCATCGCGTTCGTGGACATTGCAGTGCAAATTTGAAACAGACAAAGCAGAAGTGGAGAATCTACTATCTATTTTAACCACTCGGAACATTAGAACGTCAAAAGACGTAAATATGATAATAGCGGTCAAGACATTAGTACGTCTTTTCACGTAAGCGCGCGAGATTTTACAAAAATCGATTTATTTCCATCACTAGTATACGGATTGCCATGATTTAAAAAACAGAGTATCGATAATGAATAACGCTACGCGTCTGCATTCAAAAATATCTATGGAATCTAGAGGTGCTTTATCTGAGTCGATTGAATCTGTCAGCTTGTTCGTTCGTAATTTATTGCGTTTTTAAATAATTTATTAAAAATATTTTAGTTTGGACGGTTAATATTTTGAGGTGACCAATAGTTTTTAATTATATTTCTTCAATATATAAAGTGTTATTTCTTTATGAAACTCAGAAAAAAGTACATTTTTCACAGCTTTGAAATAATGGTCAGCGATTTTTACATATTTTTGAAGTTTTCAGAAAATGTATATTTAGAAACGCAAATATTTACGTATAACAAAACAATACGATAGTGAATTTCATAATCTTTCCAAAACATTTTTTAGAATGAGGCTACGTTTCCCAAGACGTGAGTTATGATGCTTTTAGCAAAAGTCGTAAATAACACAAAAATTATCACCTTTTGACAGATTTCAAAGGAACACATAGCATACAAATGCCTTTGTCTGAGAGGTTAATAAAACAAGTAGAAGTTGTTGATTACCAGTCCCTAGAGAGAAGCGCACTCCGCCCATGAAGTCGTTGGAGCTGATGAGGTCTCGGTCCCAGACGGATAGCTCTAGCGCCCTCTGGCCCAGGTCCTGCAGCGTCAGGCCTCGGTAGGTGAAGCAGTGCTCCCATCGCGGGCTCAGGGTCCTCCGAGCAACCCCAGTCTTCTGCTTCACACCCCGCCCCCTCTCGGGTAGCAAATAACTGGAAAGCAGTTAAGACTCAATTACAACCCGCCAAGGAGATGTACATATTTACCATAATCATTTTACTAAAAAAATTAACGCAGAGCAATACACAAGTGATTTTAGAACAAATTATAGTAATTTCAAATGTGAGGTTATGTTTGACTTCGTTCCTTCCATTTTGATTTAACACTTAATAAGATAAAAAATATTATATACAACACATGGTGTCTGGGAACTCGTAGTACAAGCATGACTGGCGAATCTACATCACATTCATAGAGAACCTAAAAAACTTTTTTTTTTTCAATCTGAGCATTTTGATTTTTTTTTACAGTTAAAAAAACTTTTGCAGCTGGGCCTGCGCTTTGATGCATTTTAAAAAACATTAAATGGCTGATATTAACCACCCTATGACTGATTTTGCCGCAGAATTGCAGCAACATTTACTTATTTACTGAGAGGAAGCTACAAGCCAAAAATGTGTTACGCCAATCATTAAATGAGTTAATATCTAATTGAAAAAGAAAACAACCTTGGTAGGATTTAATTATTTTGAGGACCGCGTAGTCTTCGACGGAAAAATCAGAAACACATGTGAGAAAGAACACCAACAACATCATTAATAAATAAGTTAAAAAGAGGCAGAATTAGATAAGCTCCTTGGGGCACGCTATACGTTACATCAATATTAATATGTAGATTCAAAGTTATTTATTGTCACTCTTTGTTTCTTTTCTCTCAAGTAAGAATTAAAGAACGATAATAATGGATCTCTTATACCGATGGCATGCAGTTTGGCCATAAGGATTGAGTGGTTAACTTTATCAAAGGCTTTAGAAAAGTCAATGTAAAGAATATCTACCTGAGAGTTGAAAATTTTTGAAAACAGGAGTGATTTACTTTGTAACGATAGACTCTAAAATTTTGGGAATATGAGAGAATATAATCGATATTGGTCTGAAGTTTCCAATGTTTGACTTGTTTCGTGATTCGAAAATAGATCTGATATAAGAATCAGGAAATATGCCAGACGAAAGAGATAAGTAATATTAGTTTAGATAAAACATGTTTAATAAGATGCAGAGAGCTAAAGTGACTGGCCCTCACTTAAAATAGGTAATATTGGAAAGACATTGGCCTGTACCTAGCAATGGGTAGGACAGGACTTTAGAAGGAGAAGAAAAGTATTAGTGGAATCAAGTCGTAAACTGACCTTTTACAGAAGACATCACAAAGTCCATTGGGTTTGGTGGCACTTAGATTCTTAGCTTCTTTCACCAGCACGTGTAGGGTTCCTTTGGTTCTCGTACTCAAGGTAATCCCCTCGGGAACCTCGAATTTGAGGCCGACTATCATATCGCCCTTGCTCCCTTGCTGCTCTTCAAATTGCTCTGTCTGTAATGGAACATCAGTGGCATCAGTCATGGGAAAATTAACATATACGCCGCTATGAATATACGCCTCTATGAATATACACACATATTAAAAAGTGCCTCCAGCACTATGCGCCTATATATAATGCATTTGACTTTATCGGCTGTATACTACGTAAATACGTGAAGAATTTAGCAGATAAGTGAACCAAAAAATAGTGGAAACCTTCATCTTACTGACATCTGGCATATTCTTATTTGTTTATATAAAACAGTTTGAAGACGATCATGGTGTAACAATATGGTAGTGAGTGTGAGCGCCGCTGACTTGAGGCATGATTTTTTGTTATGTCTCACTGTTTATAATATTATAGCCGTATCCTGCGACTTATTGTTTAATTATGTATTTCAATGCAATCAAGGAGAATTGAACTAATGAACTTTTTAAGAAAAGCAATTCATAATTTTGTCAAGAACTAAGAATGTTATGGGAGTTTTAAAATATGAGTGATTGTCAAAAATTGCGTACAAGTGATACTGTATGTACCTACATCAAGAATGAGGTGAACAGGCTAATGCAACATTATATGTAAGGAGAACTGTTGGAGAAATTTGTAGTTGAACTATCACAAGACTGCACTATATAAATTCAATGTTATTATTAAGATATTAACAAAAGAGAATAAAACACAAAAGTGTAATTAAAGCAAGTTGTGTTTTTGAGATGGTAAACGGATAAAAAAGAACAGTGCCAGAGCAGAACATGATAAAATAATAGGTTAGGTTAGATTTTTTCTTAACTTTTCTTCAATGCTTGGTGGTCTGAAGACGACTCAATGAAAAACATCAAAATTACTGGTAAAATTCGGCTCTGTGGCGCCGATTGCACCAAATTAATATGGATATTCATAGGTTTGGTTGGATTAGTTTTGTTTGTTATCTTCACTTTTCTTCAATGTTCTGTTTTTTCATGTTCACCGTTTGAGAGACATAATACCCCTTCCTGCAGACTATACCCCTTGGGGGTGGGGTGG
Organism: Hesperophylax consimilis; assembly: GCF_061612785.1. Classification (NCBI taxonomy): domain Eukaryota; kingdom Metazoa; phylum Arthropoda; class Insecta; order Trichoptera; family Limnephilidae; genus Hesperophylax; species Hesperophylax consimilis. The sequence goes on from NC_142841.1 coordinate 38,794,995, forward strand.
TGCAATCTGTAGTCTAATGGGGTCGGGGTTACGTTTTCTACACCTTCTTGACAGACTGTACATAATTTGTGCATATTGAGAAAAGAAATCCTTAATAGAAAAGGTATCATTTTTGAGACATACCCTCTCCTGCAGGTTGTACCACTTGGGGGTGGGGTCGTCGAACACCTTGTCCTGCAGGGGCAGCACCACCTCCCCCAGGAAGTGGTTCCGGCCGAACATGTCGGCATGCCACACGGACAGCCAGAGCGCACGACCGGGCAGTGCGCTTAGAGGCTGTGTGAAGCGGAGGCATTCATCGAATGAGGGCTTCAGCGTGTGCTTTCGCACCTTGGTCTTGCGCTTGCCACCCTTGGACTTGTCGGGCAGCAGGTAAACCTAGAATCAATTCACACAGTATTTATATTACAATGGCCAACAATGCTACCCACAAGGTCACAGATAATACATATTATATTCAAAGGGAGGTATGTAGGTAATGGAGCGATGTGAATACCATGAGAGTTAATTGTTACCAACCATCTGCAGCCAGCGGGACTATGATATCTCCAATTGAGATGGAAAGACCTGGCTATTCACCAACACAATCCCAACTAGCAAATAAATAATAAGGCCATCAAAAGGGAAAAATAAAGTTTACGAAATCTTTTGTGACCAAAGAGACTCAGATATTTTCATTAGTGTGCAAATATTGCTTGATACTTGTCTTGTTCAAACATGTCTAGCTAGTTCATCACCTCCGGGCCGCTTAAGGCCATTTCAGGGCAATATTGAGAGTATATTCCACTGGAAGGTAGTGCCGAACTGTGACCAGACTGAACTGGTAGTCAAAGCGGCCGAGCCAATGAAAGTTATGCTTTTGGTGAGTAGGCAGAAACAAAGGCTATGCGTATATGTGGTTTGCAGTAACTTGTGTGAATGATGTTGTCGACACTTTTGTGTGCGTACTTTATACAAATAACGATTCATTGCCCATATCACCCATATCCCTTGTCTCTAGTGTCTATGGTTTCTGTAGTGGTAAAAATGTGGAAGTCATGTGTACAATGGTAGATATGTACTAAGTGTGGAAGTCATGTGGACAATGGTAGATACTAAGAGTGGAAGTCATGTGGACAATGGTAGATACTAAGAGTGGAAGTCATGTGGACAATGGTAGATACTAAGAGTGGAAGTCATGTGGACAGTGGTAGATACTAAGAGTGGAAGTCACGTGGACAGTGGTAGATACTAAGAGTGGAAGTCATGTGTACAATGGTAGATACTAAGAGTGGAAGTCATGTGGACAATGGTAGATACTAAGAGTGGAAGTCATGTGGACAATGGTAGATACTAAGAGTGGAAGTCATGTGGACAATGGTAGATACTAAGAGTGGAAGTCATGTGGACAATGGTAGATACTAAGAGTGGAAGTCATGCGGACAATGGCAGATACTAAGAGTGGAAGTCATGTGGACAATGGTAGATACTAAGAGTGGAAGTCACGTGGACAGTGGTAGATACTAAGAGTGGAAGTCACGTGGACAATGGTAGATACTAAGAGTGGAAGTCATGCGGACAATGGCAGATACTAAGAGTGGAAGTCATGTGGATAATGGTAGATACTAAGAGTGGAAGTCATGTGGACAATGGTAGATAATAAGAGTGGAAGTCATGTGGACAATGGTAGATACTAAGGTATTCCCCGGTGTATCAATAGGTGCATTTTGGATTCCGCTCTAATGAACAGTGCCTGATTTTTATACAGGCTGATTTTTAAGCAGATTTAGAATTAGTTGTTACACCGATATTCAAATGCAACATTGTTATCAAAGCGCCAATCAACACCGTTTTTAACTGTCTATGGTTCAAATCACCACGCTTTATATAGAAATCAAGAAGTTAAAAACAGAAGAATTAAAATGTACACCTCTTTAAAACGGAAAGTCCCGACCGGTTTTGAAAAATATTTATGAAATTTTTTTAACTTTTTAAGAATTAATTTCTTTTTTCGCAGTACTTTTAGTTCAGTGTATAGACGAAAAACGAAAGGTGAGCCATTTATAAAACTTTTTTAAGTTTTCAATAATTTTTTTTTTTTTGTTTAATGTTTATTTCTAATAATAAATTTTTAAAGCGTTTTTCATCACCTTTCCAAAACACTATTTAATTTTCAGAAACATCCATAAATATTTATTTGGATTTTGCTGACAAACTGCTTGAGCAGTTTAGCGGGTATAAATAATAATTTAAAAAAAAAAAAAATTTAAAACACCCAAATTATCCAACTTTCTGACAGCATCTTTAAGAAATAGATAAAGCTTAATATGCCAGAGGCCTGAAGGGCTTAGCATTTTAAATATGAAGGTTACCTTGACGTATGGGTCGGATCTGTTTCTTTTGGTGTCAACAGGGGCGAGGTCCCTGCAGCCCTTGACGTTGATTTCGAGGGCCCCCATCTTGTAGTTGTAGAGCAGGCCGAACTCCACTTGGCCCTTGACGGTCACCGAGCCATAGTTCCCATCGCCCGCTCCCGAGTACACACTGGCCATGGATTCTGAGCGAGTCTGAAAAGTTCAAATAATCCTTAAATAGGACGGAAGATGGAACCTTTTGATATTTGGAAATGTACTAAATATACAAATGTAATAAATATACAAATTTAATAAATATACCAATCTAATAAATATAAAAATGTAATAAATATACAAATGTGATAAATATACAAATATAATATTATAGGTACTAAAAATGTAATATTTTTTTTACCTATTAATTTTTCTTTTTTTACATTAACTCCACACAGGAGGCCCTGAGGAAAATGTTTTCCCTCAGCGCCTATGTCGTATTTGCGGATGCTGTGTGGAGGGTATTTTTGAGGAAAGGAAGAAGTGAACACGTTGTAGGAGGGAAGAAAAACAGAGGCCAGCAAATAGTTCCACAGCCGAGCTGTTGAACTCAAGCAAGTCGTAGAAGTGAACCGTTCTCATGTGACAAATGTCAACCGTGTACATATATTGGGAGTTCTTAGGTTCCTAGTTCCTCGGAGCATCTTCCATTGTAATACCGGTAGAACACGGAATACAGCATAACTACTTGATGCCTATACTCTAAAGATTGCAATCCGTTTAAGACAGGGGAATCCATCAAACGGACCGCCCGTTTCAGCACAGAGACAAGGGTTTTTCAGGCATTTTGGGGCTCCAAAAGCGAAGGAAGGAGTGTAAGGAGAATATATAACGCAAATATGAATGGTAGCAGAAGTCGGGGACGCCTGAGGAAGACATGAAATAAAATAATAATAATTAAGGCGGTAATGAAAACATTAGGCAAATATTATGAGGTACGGTTGTACATAATGAAGTGTGTATTGTATATTACGAACATATGTTTTATTCTTTTAGGATACATATATTATATTTTTTGTAGGTATAATAGGTATCGCCTTTTTTGTTCTTTTTTACATCATATAATTATATATGTGAAGTGTTTTTTCCCCTAATTTTTTTGTATGGAGTGAAAGATTGTGGAATGATTTTATTGCCTGGTATTTATGGTGTCTTTGTCCAAAGCTCGTGATTCAAAATTCACTTTAGTAGTGTTTTTATGAATATTTGGCGTAAACCTGGAATTTCAAACGTGTTGAATATTTGTTCTGTGTCAAATTACATTTATTATGGTTTTCTTTGCGATTTCCATATGACCGATAACTGAGTTTGTAGCTCCACATTATAAATTAAATAGGAATAAATTGATAAATTTTAGCTTAGAGGTGATATGGACGAGAACACCAGAAGACGAAGCAAAAGAAGATTAGGCATGGATTGACATGATTACCTGTAATCCGCTCCGACTGTGCATGGCTACCAGCCTGTCAATGTCGTCCTCAGGTTCCTGGTGCGCGGGGTGCAGCTGCGGTTGTAGGGGCGTGTGTGGAGCGTGTGCGGGGACGGGCGCCAGCGGGGGCGAGCCGCGCAGTGGGCCCCCGGGTCCCGGGGACGCGTCCAGCGAGAGCTCATCTGAAACAACCGAGTCATTAGTCACAAGCACTGCTGATGGTTACTTGACGAAACAGAACAATGGCAAAAATAAGTCACAAGTACTGCTGATGGTTACTTGACGAAACAGAACAATGGCAAAAATAAGGCGATGCGTTGCGACGTAATGCAATTCTTATTATTTATCTGAATCCAGTCCCACATAAATAACCGAACAGAAATTTGGGGAAAAACACTCACATTACATACTTGAACTGTTTACAAATAATACAAAAAAACTCTTCAATTATAACCCCAATATCCCCACAAAAAAACTACACCACAAATTGAACTTATTGGCGATTAAAAAAAAATTGAACCAATATATCACGTGCCTTTCTACAAAATACAATACCTAACAAGCGCTCCTGAGGTGATATATCACCAAAGCGGCGCTATACAAATTGTCCAGTAAATTAATTAATTAATTAACGTAACCTATTACCTATTTTAACTGTTTAACCGAGTTGTTTTCATCGTTTTTCAAACGTCTGTTGGTTTGTTACTGTCCTGAGTTGTCCGACGTAATGCTGCGTACAGACACGAGAAAAACCGCGCGAGACGAGCCACGAATTACGGGAAAGAAACAAAGCAAAGGCATTGTGCCATTTGCTGTTGAAGGCGGGCATGATTACCGTCGCCTCGGGAACCATTTACTGGATAACCAACACCTCTGCCATAGGTCACCCCAAGTGGTTCACTGTTTTTGCTGACTTAGCAGTTGTGCCCGGGTTCATGGGGTGAGGTTTGACTAGGTCTGCCCACCAACTATCCAGCCGGAATCTCTCGACCCATTGCCTGGCACCGCAATAGGAGGAATGGAGTCATAAGTCCGTCACTTCTGGACACACTGACCAGAACCATTAAAATTAGAAAACAACTAGAACACAGTGTTCCTACCCACTCCTCATACCATTTTCCTTCCCAGAACTTCCTTTCCTCAAAAAGACCCTCCACACAGTATCGCCAAAGATGACATAGGCCCTGTGGGTTTTTTTAGCACTTGTTATGTGGAGCCCATGCAAAAAAATAAATCTTGTGACGGGCCATGTGAGACGATGTATGAATGTGAATAAAACAAGTTTTCAAGACAGAGATGTGTGATGATTCCAGCCCCCTTAGAGAAAAAGTGTGATAATTAGTCGGAGCTAATTGCCAGAAAAAATTAAAAACGAGAGATGGGCAAGGTTTGTTGCAACCAAAAATTGAGAAGATTGGGGCATAAACGAATTGGTAAGAAAACAAGCAGAATTATGACCTGGACTAATCGCTCTGATGGAGCACAACCGACAGACCCACCTTCGGACACATAGTTAACCATGATGTGCGGCAAGTTCTTGTTCCTCCTACCCAAAGTTCCATCGTGCTCCAATTTGTGCAAGAATACGTCCCTGCAGTTAAGCACATCGCTAACAAACTTAGCCGTGTTCAACGTTTTCTCTCCCAGTCGTAAAGTGCTGCAGCGACTCGAAGATTTATCCCCTTCCGGACCTCCTGGATTCAGATCCTTCCTCACCAGAGCGAGTTCCGCATCAACCACACTTTCTTCACTTATTTCATTTTTACACGACCCTCCACAACACGGACAACAAAAATTCAAGATTTTACTTGTTCGACTTGTCTCCGGAGGCTTTCTGTTATTGCTGATGCTCTCATTGTTGAGGTTTACCGTCGTAAAGATTCTGGCAGATGCCAGTCCCTCCAAGTCCTCGATCGAAGCGGTGTTAGTGGAAGATGGATCATTGAAGAAACAGGAGTACTTGGATGCATCGCTGGACTTTCGATGATAACTCAGCTTAGGCATCGTGTTGAAGTCGGACGAACAGCTAGTCATTAAATTGTGTATAGCATTTGCTTCGAACGAAGTGTGCTTATTTAAGTTTGCCCTGATTCTTCACTCGTATGTAGCAATTTCTCGGTATAAACTTTGAGATATTTAACTATTTATATCACTCTCATTACAATCGAAAAATAACACAATATGTTGTTCAAATTCAATTATGTTGACATTAAATAATCACTGTACGTTTTCACAATTTATTTATTTACTTTTGAGAATAAAAGTCACGCCGTTCAATTCGTTCAAAATACTAGCTGGATCCTAGGTGTAATGTACAAAGCATTCCGAAGCGTTTCCGTAGTAGATTAACGTCGAAATCAGTAACTTTACTGATAAATACTTTGATTACTTCACAAATTCATTGCGGTTGTTTATTAATAATAGTAAATTAGCTACGTCTAAATAACAAAATCGAGTAAGAGATCCATTTGGATTTATAACTTTCCCTGAGGAAGCAAGAAGGACAACGCGTATACAAGAAACATGTAAAGGTAATGTCAGAATGAATTTAACGACTCAAATTGTATTGAAGGATGATTGGGCCAGTTAAACGGGCCGCTACAGTACCTCTTTTTTGCACAGGATATTTTTTATCCAATTTTCCTGGAAAAGTGGACTTGATTTTCATAATCAATTCATCATCATTTCTAAGATCTTTAAATATTTTGTTTTGATGTTTAGGTCTCATGGTTAAATTCCATCAACGCGCTCTCATATTTAGCTAATATAAAGCTACGTATAGATACGCGAACTGAAATGCCGAACTGAACCTCAACTTATGGGAAAGGAACGAAACAACGGTAAAAGGCGCAAAACGCAGCTTAAATTTGCTTCATTCCTTTCCCGTAATTCGTGGCTCGGTTCACGTTCAAGTTTGCAAATGTATACGTACCATTAGGCGAAGAAATGCAAGGCAAATTGAGGCCACAAGAACTAGAGTGGTCTATCCAAAATCATGCCGAAATGGACTTTTTGACCTAAAAGGATCCTTTGATGCGAGAAACGTAAAAATATTTCTTGCTCTAATAAAAATAAAATAAACAATCTTTATTGATAAATATTTAGCTATCTAGTAGTCTATCGATATCACAAAATTTAAAAGTTTGTTCTTATTAGTGTAGTAGTAGTTTAAATAAATGGTTTGAATGGTAGAAGAAGTAGGGGACGTCCGAGGTATACTTAATGTAATATCTCTTCATCGGAATGAGATACGGTAATATAGTTTTTGAACAGTAAAGCTGTGGTACACTAGACGCCCGAGAAAGACATTATCAATAGCGAAGCATTGTGGGGTCCACTGGTAAATCATAAAAGTATAGTATAACACTAGCCTTCTTACTGTCGAAAGTCCTTGTTTTGTAAATAGGCCACTCTGGTTCTCGCGACCTCAATTATGTTGGGGACAATTTATTATTGCTATTCGAAACCCAGATAAGCGAACCTAGAGAGCAATGGGGAGTATGTGATGAATGATGAAAGGAAGGTTTACGACATAAAATTGAATGGTAGGAGGACGCCGAGAAAGACATGGTGCGAACAAGTGAAATATAATAGGAGCGCCCAGTCGACGGACCGAGTAATTGAAACAGTTAATTATCGGGAGCTCAGGAGAGAACAGCAGGTCAAGTGGAAGATCAATCAGTGGACAAAGTGGTGACATTATCATTTAGCTGGAACACCACACGTACGAGAGTACGCACGCGCCGGTCTGCATACCAACCATATATAATAGAAACATAAGGCGATGTGGCATGGATGTGAGCCGACTGTTGCAAAGTTAAGACCAAACTGCCGTGAGGAAAGTATTTTTTTTTGTTCTTATGTCATCTTTGGGACGGTATTTTGATGAAAGGAAGGAGTGGAGCTGAGTCTTGAAGAGACTTGTAGGAGGGATAAAATACAGAGGCTAGTAAATCATTACACCGCCGCACAGTGGCCAATTTTGATGATTTGGCGCGACATCTCTCTCGGCGTTCGACCATTTGGCATCATTGATGTTTTTTTCAAGTATTAAAAAGAAATACCACTTATTTTTTGTTGAATCTTATTAGTCGAAATGTTGATAATGATTTTAATGCTTTTATAAAAATTAGCGTGTAACTTGGGCGCTAAGTTTGTATTTTATAGATTATAATTCTTTAAGAAAACAGATATTAAAAATACAGTGAACAATTTTGTACATTATAATAATAATATCAGCCCGAATATCAGTGTACCCCTGTTCTGCGACTAATTACATAATAATTGAGTTTCAGATGTTAATTTAAATTGACAGTGAATAATTGTGAATAACTTAAATTTTATTCTAACGGTACGCAGAACTAAATATTACATACAGTTGATCTTTCTTTGACATATCGGAGTCAAATATTGGATTCTGAAAAAAATGACGAAAATTAAGTACAATCATTTCCTAAAAATGCAATTACTGGAGTGGCTGGATAAAGTTTGTGGTGATATTTTTTTTTCCATGTACAAAAAAGACACAGCAATAATATCATATTAAAATTAGTGTGAAGACTCATGAAGATTTTTATTCCTACTCCATTAAAGGCAAAAAATTGGAAAAAAATGTAAACTTTGGACCAAGGCAACAGTTATAATTTATGAAAAAATATATATTTCAGTTATTTAAATGAACCACGTACCTTAAAGAATATCTTAAATGATTTTTAAAAATACTTTTTTGTACAAAAAGTTAAAAAACAACCTGATTTCGCACGCCTTCAAACTCGCCTAGATACAACAGCATAGTTGCGCGCCCGAATATCAGTGTACCCCTGTTTTGCGACTAATTACATAATAATTGAGTTTCAGATGTTAATTTAAATTGACAGTGAATGATTGTGAATAACTTAAATTTTTTTCTAACGGTACGCAGAACTAAATATTACATACAGTTGATCTTTATTTGACATATCGGAGTCAAATATTGGATTCTGAAAAAAAAAATGACGAAAATTAAGTACAATCATTTCTTAAAAATGCAATTACTGGAGTGGCTGGATAAGGGTTGGTGGTGATATTTTTTTTCCATGTACAAAAAAGACACAGCAATAATATCATATTAAAATTAGCGTGAAGATTTTTATTCCTACTCCATTAAAGGCAAAAAATTGTAAAAATAATTGTAAAAAAAGGTAAATTTTGAACCAAGGCAACAGTTATAATTTATGAAAAAAAAAATTTTTTTCATTTATTTAAATAAAGTACGTATCTTAAAGAATATCTAAAGTGATTTTTAAAAATACTTTTTTTGTAAAATAAGTACACAAACAACCTGATTTCGCACGCCTTCAAACTCGCCTAGATTCAGCAGCATAGTTGCGCGCCCGAACTTCTTAGTTCTGTGCGTAATTACCGAGTAAGTAAGCTTCGGATGTTATTTTCAATGGTTTTTTTAATGTCAGTGATTAATTGAGAACACATTGGTAAAGAAAATTCATTTCGGGAACATGCCGATCTGGGGTCAATGTCGCGCCAGCGCTCAAATTTAAGCCACTGTGCGCCGAGCTCATGAACTCAAGAGCAAGTCGTGAAAACGACACATTCTAATGTAACGAAAATCTACTGTGTGCAAATTTGGGCGCGTTTGGCGTGTTTCCCGACTGTGCGCCGGTGCCGAACGGAGCATCTTCAATTAAAATACCAGTAGAACAAGGACAGCATTCCCACACGACGCCTGTGCTTAAAGTATAAACATTGTAATCCGTTTGTTACGATAGGAGAATCTAAAAACAAACGCACCGCCTGTTTCTGCACAGTCAGGTTTATGGGGCTCCAGACGAGAGTACGTAGATACTATTAAATTATCTACGGGCCTTGTAGAGTACAATAATACATTTATAATAAATAATACATAATACTTAGTACATTTAATACCATAATCTCTCCGAACATGTTTGTAGAGGGAACTTTATAGTTGATCATCTGCCCTTACGGTATATGCCTACATGCTTACGAGATATATATGCATGACATAATATAATAATAACCGAGTTTAATATTTCATTATGCTGACACGCGACTAAAATACCGTACGAAACGAACCCACCCTTGCCGGCGCACCCCGAAGCCTCGGAAAGGTTTTTAATTTAGCAAATCATGCTTTAGTTATAAGTAATCCGTTGTAGATACTCTCAGTATCGCCTTGTTTAAAGACCAACATTGAGAACTGAAACTTGCTTGAAATGGCGTATATACCTGTATAATATATATTTCTTGATGTTCATTCATACCACCATAATTGAGAACTCATGTTTAGTGAGGAGGAGGGAGGGGATGTATATACGGTGTTTAGAAATTATTGCTATATTCTGAAAGGACTAATATAAGTTAGTTAATTCTCGATCAAATTCTTCTTCAAAGACCTCGTGTAATGTTGACTATTCCGGTTTGACAGCTCGTAACGTTCGTGCGAACTCTGGCGGAATAAAACGGTACTATCCAACACGGATTGACAGGATTGACTGGATGCGGAACACACAAACAAATTTACGGATAGACGAAATGCAAAGCGTTCTAGTCAAAACAAGACTTCGCTGCGCTCAGTCGATAATTGAACTGGGCGAGATAATATTGTGGAAGGTGTTTGTTTGCATAACTGAATTATTGAATTGCATGTACCTATATTCTATACATTTGTGATTGTGGTTTGTTAAAACCCTTCAAGCCACAAAATGAAAACATTACAGGAGGCGATAAAAACCAACATTTACGGATTCGTAAAATCAATCAAATATGAAATTGGTTATTTGTTTTTCAAAATCGTAATGTAAAATATTGCAATTCTTTTTATAAATATGAGAGATTTAACGAGAGAAATAACATAAAAATGTACTTAAGACTATTCTATATGTATGAAACCACTGAAAAGCAACATCACTAAAAAATGTGGCTAGAAGGGTTTTACCAAAACACAGTCGATATCAAACAAGCAATTTACTAAATTTTAAATTTAAGAAAAAATAGTAACATAATAGACGATAGCTTAGTAATTACTAATTACGCTTAACTTGTAGATAACCAGTTGGGTATTACAACTGAACAGTCGAGATGGCGGATGACAATGTGAACAGTGAGCAAGGAAAGTAAGTCAAGGACGCAATTATGCGCGAAAATGTTAACCTCAATTTTACCAATGAGTACGAAGTACCTACCCACTAGAGAAAACTATTAATTTCTTGCATAGCTATACATCATACGATTTTGTGACTAAGAAACCATTCTTACTTCATACGAGTTCAACTCCCTAACCTAACCTAACCTAACCTATACTAACCTAACCTAACCTAACCTAACCTATCCTAACCTAACCTTACCTAACCTAACCTAACCTAACCTAACCTAACCTAACCTAACCTAACCTAACCTAACCTAACCTAACCTAACCTAACCTAACCTAACCTAACCTAACCTAACCTAACCTAACCTAACCTAACCTAACCTAACCTAACCTAACCTAACCTAACCTAACCTAACCTAACCTAACCTAACCTAACCTAACCTAACCTAACCTAACCTAACCTAACCTAACCTAACCTAACCTAACCCAACCCAACCAAACCAAACCCAACCCAACCCAACCCAACTTAACTTAACTTAACTTAACTTAACCTGACCTGTCCTGACCCGACCCGACCCGACCTAACCCAACCTAAGCGAACCTTACTTAACCTAACCTCCCCGGCAGTTCGTTCCACAGCCGAGCTGTTGAACCTAAGAACGAATTGTAGAAGCGACCCGTTCTCATGTGAAAAATGTCAACCGTGTACAAATGTTGGGCGCGCGTTTGGCGTGTATCCCGACTACGCACCGGTGCCGAAGGGATCAATGACGATAGTTCCTCAGAGCATCTTCCATTGTAATACCGATAGAACAAGGACAGCATACCTACCTGACGCCTGTGCTCTAAAGATTGCAGTCCGTTTGTTAAGATTGGGGAATCTATCAATCGGACCGCCCGTTTCTGCACAGAGTCAAGGGTTTTTTTCAGGTATTTAGGGGCTCCGGACCAGAGATGGCTGCCAAATTCGACAGTAGGGCGCACTTGCGATTTGTACAGGGTCAGCAGTTGTGTATTATTAAAGTATCTGCGGGCCCTGTACAGTACGCCCAGCTTCTGAGAGGCCAACTTTACTCTGGCTTCGATGGAGCCCCGTACCTGAGCTGGTCACTTATAGTTACACCAAGCATATCAATGGAAGGCCTGTTCGAAAGATTGCTTGATACAAATCTAATACAATCAGATCTATTTTAAAGAGGAAAACAATACACAAAACGCGTGATATAATATGAAAATTTCAACAAATCTCTCTTAAAATTATAGATGGCAGCAATTCCTGAATGTAGCTAACGAAAAACATTAGTGTGTATTCTTTTCGAGATAATTCTCTCAGTCTGACAAGGACTCATTTTAAAGTCATGTTATCTCATTTTATTGCGAGATGTATGATTTAAACTAGTCGTTCTTAAAGTGGTCTATATCGACCCCCAGGGGTCAATTTCGAACTACAGGGGGTCTATGTCAAAAAATAGGGGGTGCATGAGATGTAAAAGGGGGTCCACGAGTGTGGCACATTTGATCAGTAGCGCCCGTACGCTCAATAGCAACGTTTGACCAAACTTGTACGATTCTATTTATAAATACGAATACGAGACAAACACTATTCCAGTGATGTGATGTCTTGGGAGATCGAAAATAACGTTGGAATTATTCATCTCGAAAAACCCCTCCCATGGATTTGAAAATATTGTCTCGAAATTCCCTAGCCATACCATAACAGGGGTCTACCCAAAACAGAAAAAATCGACACGTGATCTAAGGGACAAAAAGTTTGGGGACCTCTGATTTAAACAATGAAGACGGAAACCCACACTATATTTTTGTATTTTCAAAGATTACTTAAAACGCTTCAGAATTTTTTTAATAATTCTACGAAGCAACATTTACCATATTTTAAACATTTGTCAAGGCTACATTTTTTAATGAATATTTTTAAATATAAAACGAATTTTTTTATGAAGTGTAACTGTAACTTTTATAATACATTTGTAAAATTATTATTTTTTGTTTCGTGTAAAGTGGTTTGCAGGATAAAAACCATCGGTAATCGACTTTAAAAAACTTTATCTATGTTTGCGTATGTCGATTTGTGATGCAAAAATCTGAAAGAGTCTTTCATCTGTTTTCAGAAACTGTATTTCATTTTGAAAAACGTTCAAAAACAGCGAATGTATTTGAAATTGAATGTCAAGCGGTAATATTTGATGGCATAATACTTTCAAGTCGAGACCCGAGGGGTAAATACTATATTACTGTATTATACTGTATTATATGTACTCGTATCAAGGATGAGAAGCATTGATAGAGTGGTAAGCATTTATCACAACTGTGAACTCTCGGCAAGTTACATAACTTGCTTAGCTCATCTGATGCAGAAGACCATGGTGTTATTACGCAGTTGTCATTGTTGAGTTCTTCTTACTTGCGTAATATTATACAGGTAGAGTTTTTATCTGGCTACTGTGGGAGATCTAGTGCAGATATAATTAATAATACTCAGAGAATACATGTCTAAGTATGATCAAATTAAGTAATCAAGTGGGTTGTTACAAAATATTTTACAAAATTGCTAAATCTACAACCGCGAAGATTAGAGGCAGATCAAGGAATGTTATGTCATTTAAATTCTATACCTCTTTTTGGATGTACCTTGACCCACGGTAGGTAAAATGACAGAAAGGGGAATTGTTTATAATTTTTTTTGTCTTTTTTACAAAATGTTTCAGACCAAAATAAAATACATCTAATTTATTTTCCTACCAACATTGACCTTGACATTTTTACGTCCTTGTTTCAGATTAGCAACATAAATAAATAATATAACGAACTAGCAGGCGAATAGAAATAAGTATAGCTCCAACAACCAAACGCCTACAATTTAAACAAAAAAATTGAATGTCAGTGGATGTAGTTCAGTACGTGTAGGCGGACTCAAGTTCAGATTAAAATAATTCACTCAGTTTATAGGCTGATTGCAAATCTATTACATGACATTGAAAATACACATCTTAACTATAATCCAGGAAATCTATTTGTCTGAAACGGCAAAATCTCCACAAAGATGAGCTTTGCACGGAGAAAAATTATCCTGTCAAAAAAGTGATAAAATGCCGATTTCCTGATAAAATATGAGTCATTCAGAATATATCATGAACACGTGTTCTTTTCCTAATAAATATCATGACGGAATGCGACAGTATCATTATGTCAATATCAATATCACTTTTTGTATGAACATGTATTTCGCTGTCCTCATATACTTTATTAGGAACTCTCACAATTCATTCGTCAAAGGCCTAGTTTAATAAATAAACAGTATTTTATATCAGTATGTTTTCTCCGTGTGGAGTTATTAACATTTACATTGTAATTTCTGTCAGGCATACCACATACCTTGGACAACTCAACTATTTTTTAGCGTACAACGTCATTTCCATCTTGTGTTATGGAGCTTTGAATATTATTTAAGGGAATCAAAGCAACAAGTGTTTGTGAAAAATTTTGGTAAATTGAAATATGTAGTTATCGGGATATACTTTTGCTATAAATGCCTATGTCAGTGAGTCAAAATAAATTAAATTGAGGCGTGTCTTTTTCTTACATTAATTCCACACAGGAAGCCATAGGGAAAATACTTTATTGTCACTATCATGTAGAATCATCTCCCGAAGTTTGTGCACTTTACTCACGGACCCCGTATAATAGCAGACCTCAACGAAGTGAACCGATAAAGTGAGTGTAATTATATTTTCTTATTTAAATTGACCACGTACATGTCACCAGTTACATTGGCGTATTAGTTATACCAATACAAAAATAATAACATCAAATTATTCTTTATACTTGCATCATAAACCTACGAACTCTGTCATAGAAACTAAAAAAATAACCATTTGGATTACTAATAGTAATTGATAATAAATTGAGACAAAAGTGACATCTATCGGTAGTCTGAAAAAGCAGGGAGGTCGGCAATACAGGGAGCTGTAAATCGTTTATCGTTCTGATGTACATACGTCATATTTTAATGGTTTATTGTGTTTGGCATGCGGCAGGCGTTACGAATCCATAATAGAAAGGGTTTTATCATGTTTTATTAATTCAAACAAGCCCCATTTTTATGACGTCTTTTCTTTATGCAAATATAAAAAAAATGGGTAGCTTTGGTGTGTAAGGGCAGATATAAATTTAAAGGTTCCATGATAACTCAACACAGTGACAATTCAACACACCTTTAAAAAGTGATAAAGTTATTAAAAGCGATGAAAAAACCAACCTATAAACCCTGCTTATTCTGTCACTTTATATGACTTTAAATATATTATACCAATTTTAAATAAGAATGCCATTTACGTTTCGATGTAGTTTTAAACCTTTTTTAATGGTCCAGAATTCATAAAAGAACAATGCAGTTTAACTACCCGGCTTCGCACGAGATTTCAACGTTTTTTTAGAAATCTCTTTTGCAGTTATCAATTATAATATTTATAGCAAAAATTCATAGTCATTTATGACGTTGGGAGCTAAAAAAATTAGAACTTATCAATAATTATAACTTTTAAATTCCAGAGTTTCTCTCGAGTGGTAAAATTTTCTAGCAGTCTGAAAATATGTAAATTTGTCATTTTAAGATTCAAAATTTGAAGATAAAAACTACAAGCTCATAATATTCTAAAGACGGAGAGTGGCTGTAGAGTTACTGCACGGAGAAAAATTAGTATGGCTAATTTATTAGGAATCTCTTCAAATTATTGAAAATCCGGTTAAAAACGGGATTGCAGGCCCTTAACAAAAGAATTAATAGGTTTCCTGATAAACTTTTAGTAAAATACGAATATATTATCACGACGTCGGAACATGTTTTCAAAAAAATCCTAAAATTTTCGTATTTTGTCATTATATATTTTCAAGGCAAATGCAGGTGGATGAACACGTGTTCCGATATATTAGGAATGAAAAGTTTATCAGGTAATGGCGTGTGTGTGCCCGGAGTTACTGATATAAAATATTGGTAATTTATAAAAAATCTGTTCGTATTCCGGTTTAAAACGGGACTGCAGGCCTTTAACGAATGAATTGACAGGTTTCTTAACAAACTATCAGTAAAACACGAATGTGTTATGGGGGTGTCAGAACACGTGTTCATAAAATTTCTAATATTTTCACATTTCGTCATTACATTTATTAGGATTTGTTTTTAACAGGATTTTGCAACTTTTGTGCATTTTGAAATGTTTATGTAGAATTTCTTGAAGAAATAATTAATTTGTTGAACTTAGTCGAAAGATCGTATGTACATTGGCGACATCCGTTTCCACTCAACTCGGTAGAATTAATATATGTTTAAAAAGTAACAGCGCGTTTTTGCCCCAAAAGCGGTCGCGTGAAATGCCAAAGCACCGAATACCACGTCAAACGGGTTGGTTATTTTTATTCCCGCCATGAAGGAGATTTTTTTGCACACTATTGTAGAATACAGTACCTACGTTTGTTCGTATCCGGTCCGATCAAATGATAGATGAGCCAGATAGTTCAGTGATGCATAACCGACTCGAAAAAACATATTTTGCTGTAATTCCTTTGAAAAAAAGAATACTTAGATCTATTCCAGAATAGTGAACGGTCCAAAAATGTTTCATTAAATTTTGAAGAAAAAACGATTGATGATACGTGAACAAGGCATTTTTAAAATATTTCTCTTGGACATGTGTTATACATCTTACTTATGATTTTTAGAGCCGAAACGGTAATTATGTGATAACGTCTTTAAATTAAAAAAATTCTGTTATTTAACATGTTACAGGAATAAAAAAAATCACAGTGTATCTTTAAATGGAACTATAGCATTTGTCCAGAGATTTTTGGTCTATTTCAAACGAGTCCTGTTTTATTAAACATTTTCACAATTTTCGCTTAGTTATTATCTTTTTTTATATATAACCGCGCTCCCTTTAACGTTCGTATTTACATATCTACCTTTCAAATAATCTTCTTCTTCTGTTTGAACGCTTACTACGGAACCTTAAATGTGGAAACCTTTCTAACACGCGGCGCTTTCTTTATTGAGATCTATGTTTAGTATATTTATTTGGTATTGCTATCCTAAAAGATTTTGCCATTATTTTTTTTAGTATGAATAAATATATTTCCATGCTTTGTAGATAACACAATATATATAGGTAATAATTATAGCAGCATCCCCAATAACACTTTGCGTCCGGCAAACATTTGTAAAATGGGTCTTAAGTATTAACCCTATCGGACCGTGTGTATATTTTAAAATTTATGGATTAATAAATTTTTCTCCCTATCTAGAGCGAATAAAAATTGACGGTTTTCGTTATTGATTTGCAGGTATAAATGCCTTTGCGTGCTATTTTTTATTAGATTTTTAGCTACTAGTGTTGGCAGTAGCCATTTTTTTATTTTGAAAACAACAAAAAAACTGTTTTTAATGTAAGTTTTGAGTGTATTTTATCAGTGTTTAATTATTATGTAATTGAATAAAATGATTTATATTTTGCACAGTGTACGAATTGTCATTTTATGTTTAACAAGCCCTCTGAGAACTAATGATCTTTCAAATTAAATTAGAAATTAATTTTTAAAAAATCAAAAAAAAAATTACCATTATTGTTATCAAGCATCAATTATGTTGTACCACTGTTATTAGATATTATTTAGCTGTGCTAAACACAGATGGCACCAGTAGCATTAATTCAAAGCTAGCGATATTACAGAGAACTGTGGTAATTTATTTCCATCGCTCCTCAAGGTCAAACTCGTAGAAAGATTCCTACCGTCATAGAATTGTCCTACTGGTTGCGTATCCAGCTTCATTATAATGTATGCCGATAAAAGAACAACCGTGTTTTTTGTATTATCGGAGTTTCGTTTGAAGAGCTATCCAAGATTCCGGGAGATAAAACAAAAAGGTTGCGTACAACTGATATACCTAGTCACTAATGATTCGTAGGTATCTAATGTAAACCAGGTCTAAAAATACTCGTAAAAGTGAAACGTCGCGTCATCACAAAAGTGCTGGCGTGACGTATTAAAAGATTGACCGCAAATCCCAATGCTGTAGATATTCGTCAATTCATCAATAATATAGATTGATAACTACGTGCAATATCACTCTGCTCACCTCTGGGGTAAATTACCGGCAAATCAGAGAACAAACCTAGGTTCAAATAATATTCAAACCAACATAGCTTGTATTATCTTTGATTGAAACATATTTAACTATTGTTTTTTTTTTAATACGTAGGAGTTATACACAATAACAATTAGATTATTCTAGTGATACCTATTTTTAATTTTATTTTTCATTTGTTAAATATACCTCCCTTTATAAATAAAAGCCTGAAAATATACGTATTTATTTAACACCATTTTAACAAGATTTTATATACAATATCGTTATATTATAATTTGTACCAGTAGTATTATGTTGTAACAGGAAGAAGAATAGATAATTAGTAAATAATGCTTTTAAACAAATAAAATAAATAAAAATAGATAGGTAGGTACTGGTAAGTACGTACAGGATGTAAATACAACGATTGCCAGAAGGTGCAAATGAAATTAATAATTTGTTAAAAAGTTGAAATATTTCTTTTTTTCCTTTATTTCGTTGTATTATTTTTATTTTTGATTTTTTGATTTTTTTATTTTTTTATTCTTTTTTGTAAATATGTTTTCACAAATCCCTGTATGTTATAACTATGTACTTATACTTTCTATGTAATGTGTGTAATTGCACTTACCTCCCCACATTCTGGAATAAAGAATTTATTATTATTTAAATTAATTATCTGACGGCCTCCGTGGTCGAGGGTTGGGTAAAGCCCTTGATTACAAATGTGGAGTTCGCGGGTTGTATTCCCTGCGTGCTAAAGAAAATTTTGAATAAAGTAAATAACATATACAGCATGTATGCAGCACGTTTCAGAGTGGTAAATACAAGATACAAGATGCGTTGCCCTTGTGAAAAACTACAATTCATGATGGAAACGTTGCTTGAAATGGGTTTAACCGTGACTAGTGTGGCTAGATCTGAATAGCCAGGTACTTTCCCAACTTCATTTTCCCAATCTCTTTACCCTACCCATACCTACCTTTCAGTCCCACAACATACCCCAATTGGGGATGCCACAGTATCACTGGCTCCGGCTAGCAGGGATCTGTTGGGTCTTTTGTGCTTAATACACTTAAAAATATGGCTTAGATATTCTATTGAAGTGTAAAAATCATAATAATTATGATAAACGATTTTAGTCGCAAGACTGGAGGGCCGTTAAAATACATAAGAACTTGATTACCAGACACAAATAATAATAGTTAAAATACATAAGAAATTGACTACCAGACACAAATAATAATAGTTAAAATACATAAGAACTTGATTACCAGACACAAATAATAATAGTTAAAATACATAAGAAATTGACTACCAGACACAAATAATAATAGTTAAAATACATAAGAAATTGATTACCAGACACAAATAATAATAGTTAAAATACATAAGAAATTGATTACCAGACACAAATAATAATAGTTAAAATACATAAGAAATTGACTACCAGACACAAATAATAATAGTTAAAATACATAAGAACTTGATTACCAGACACAAATAATAATAGTTAAAATACATAAGAAATTGACTACCAGACACAAATAATAATAGTTAAAATACATAAGAACTTGATTACCAGACACAAATAATAATAGTTAAAATACATAAGAAATTGACTACCAGACACAAATAATAATAGTTAAAATACATAAGAACTTGATTACCAGACACAAATAATAATAGTTAAAATACATAAGAAATTGACTACCAGACACAAATAATAATAGTTAAAATACATAAGAACTTGACTACCAGACACAAATAACAATAATATCTCGTCTTATTACGATTCACATATTTATATTATTAAAATTATCAAATAATTTCGCTTTGGCGTTTTTCCCATTGTTGCATAACAATGGGAAATCTCCACACAGAGCACAGATTCATTCACAACAATTTGTTCTCAGTTTGTCGACTATCATTATATATCTCCATTGTACGAAGTGGTTTATACTTGAAACACGGATACGCGAATGTTTTATCGCAAACACATACTAAGAGTACTTGCAACTTAGTAAGCGAAATATCATTGAAACAAATTACAATTTGCATAACAATCGCCAAATCGTTTTAGATACGTTACTGGGCCGATTATAATGCAGGGTAGCTAATTGAATAGTGTCAAGAACACGTCTAACGTAAAAAATGTCATGGGACAGAAATACATATTAGTTAAATGGTGATAAAGAGGGGCGTTTACATGGTTTTAACCGTGGTTTACTCAATTAGAATGGAAAGCTTGGAACTAGTGGGAAAATTGTCTGTTTTTTTACATTTACTTCACACGGGGCCCTGAGAGAAACAAAATACGTAAGTCAAAATGATCCTACAAGGTTAGAAACCAGTGTTGCTAATTTATTAAGAACTAGCTGACGTGTGCCCGGTGTTGCTGGGGGTTATCCTTAGGCCAGGGCTTCCCTAACTGTGAGTCGCGACGCCCTAGGGCGTCGCGGGATCATCCCAGGGGCGTCGTGAGGCAATCTTTAAAGCGAGAATATCGTTCCATCAGCACTGCAGCGTTAAGGGTTTTGTTACCGTTTGCGACATCATACTTGTGTGAGACAGGTTTCTCTGCAGTTGCAGTCATTAAGAATAAGTACAGATCAAAAATAAATTTAGAAGCAGAGACGAGAGTGGCGATTTCGAAACTTCAACCTCGTTTTGAGAAACTATGCTCAGAAAAGCAAGCACATCCTTCTCATTAATACCAAAGAAAAAAAATGCTTTTTTATCTTTTTTGTTTGCTTCCATTTTTGTTTTTATGTTGTGTTCTTTATTTTCTAATAAAAAATTTAGATACTATTTGTTTGTTTAGAGTTTTTCTGACAAATTGTTATTAGGTAACGTACCCATACTACGTGACCCGTTCAGGGGGGGGGGCTTCAAAATACTACGCTTGGTACAAATGAGCGGCGGGAGGCTTAGATTTTTAGTCACCGGGGGGGGGGGGCGTCGTAAAAAATCCCAAGGGCGTCACAGTTGAAAAAAGTTTGGGAAGCCCTGCCTTAGGCGATAGACATATGCATCGCGGACTTTTCTGTAGCACTTGTTCTTGAAAATCCATTGTCATTGTTCAGACATCGGAATATTTACAAAAAAATGAAATTAATAAATTGTAAACGTGAAGTTTTAATTATTGGAATTAACTCTCACTGCGTTACCTATTTAAACCTTTGCAATAAAAAGTAAACAAGGAATATTATTATATGTATTTACATAAACAAGGCATTAAGGAAATCAATGAAATAATATAATTAGTTAATCAAACATACTAATTTCGATAGTATGTGACGTTGTGCGTGATGTGAAATATTTCTGCGTAATGAACTCAAATTTGTTTTGAAGTGTTATTTTCAAAATTGGACCTGATAGCTCAGACAAGCGATGAAGTAGGTATTATATATTTTAAATATGTATATGTTTTTTTAAAGTTTTTAAATGATTTACCTAACAAATCAATTGGGATAATTACACATTTATTAGAAAGTTTAAGCATGAAGGAGATGTGACTTTGCACTCAGAGGGAACTATATTAAAAATACTGCATATTTCATAATTTACAGTTGCCATTTTATCTATCGATTACTATTGATGATGTTTAATTTATTAGATCTCTCTAATTTTTCAACAAAAAAGCAATATAATTGACAATATGTATTTGTTTTTGAAAAGCAAAGAGATTAACAAATTCTACAATTATATTATATACGCTAGTAATAAAAAAAACACGTTTTCTATCAGAATGAGTTGTTATCCAGTAGAAATAATGGTGAATTATTACAGCCACGGCACTCAGTACAGTTGGCAGATAAAATCAGCTCAAACCGGTTTGGCCGGCGGCTTTCGTGAGAAGCCCGCCTTTGCCGATATGACCATTATGCATTCAGTATCGCCACGGCGGAGGAAAGCGGTTCGCGGACCATACCGGTGGCACCACTTTCACTCGGGACAATCATAACAATGTTGATCGCCTTCGGAGGTCGAACGGTTCGTCTTCGCCGGCACAGCTCGCGGCCCGGCGGCAATGTTGGCTCGCGGCCCGGCGGCGATGTTGGCTCGTGGCGAATGAACATTATTTCAAGGTGTTAAACTCGGAGTTACGTGTTTTACTTTCTCCGATAAATTAAACCTTTGAATATAATGAATGGAGTCTTTTTCACAATGAGAGACTAGAAAAAACTAGAACCCACGAATAGGCAAGAAAAGCCAGGATGAGACACAAGATCCACAAGCCACAAAGAAACCAGAAAAAAGGTGAACCAAGAACGATCAAGAAGAAGCAATAAGAGACTGAAATAGTTAAGAAACATCCAAGAATAGGAAAGAAGAGACTGAAATAGTTAAGAATAGGCAAGAATATGAAAGAAAACGGCAAGAACATTTCAGAAACTCGAAGCAAGAAGTTTATTGGGTTGCCACGTATACCGGTCTATTACACTCCAACCTCCTTCCAATCCTCAGAGCGCGTGTTTCAAGTCCTAACAAAACAGTGCTTCCTGCTTTACCGGTCGCACTGGGAGAAGAGTGCTCATGGCTGCCGTAGTACGATCGTGACGTATCAAATCGTAATGGGAACCTTTAAAAACGTGTGAAAGATTTTTATTTTTGTGATCTGGTTATCGTACTAAAAATGTTACATTTTAAAAACTACCTAACATCGCAAATTCCTAATAGATTCTAATTTGGATATGACGTAGGAAACAATACAGGCAGTTAAGACAGCTGCCATGGGGAACCTTCCAAAGTTGGCCGGCGTGACGTCACAAACGCCCTTGGCATGAACATTAGCGAATATGCGTATCGTTTTGGCGGCAAATCAAATTGATGTATTTTAAATCTACAGCTAGGTATATAGAAAATAAAAAATATCAACATGTAAAATGCAATAAAATTACTTTTATTATCGTAATTCTTTTCAACAATGCAAGAAAATAACCTTAACGCTGCTTATTACAGAAGTATAAGTAGGTATATAATCACATTTGGTGTCGATTTTGAGGTGAACCTTTTTTGATTTGTCATTTCGTTTTCAAGTAAATCGAGTCAAATTATTTTTTTTTGGGTTAAGGATGAAAAAAAATCGGGCAGCTGTTAGTTATCAATGCGTTGAAGCATGAGCAAAAGTGTTTTTTTTTACTCTGTAGTGGCAGAAAAAATAAAACGAAATGCTAAAATAATTTTTTTTTTTTTTTTTCTATACCTGGTGTAAGTACATATTTCCCGCTTGTACCACACCACTAGCACTTGTTTCTAGACACCGTGTATAAATAATGTTTTAATATCATTATAAAAATATATGTTATTTAATTATTGTTCAAATCGTTCATAGGTTACTTACCTACACCAAAAGGAAACTATTTGCTCTGTCAAATTTTAAACTTCAAAAGGTAACTTTCTAGCTGTAAAATGTATTTACATATATCTCAACCTGATCTGTCAACTGTAGTATCTCTCCAGTAATAGCAATTAAAGAAACAATAGAAAAGTTTCAACATTTAAATAAGCAGGTACCTGCACAGTACAGCTGGAGGTAGATACACCGGCGGTCTCGAGTGGTGAGCAAACCATTATTTGTTTTGACCGACATGGCAAGTAGAACATCACCGGCTATTATAGCGATTGCCCATGTACTGGAACCGGTACCTACGATAGCGGAGCTATGTTAATTAAACGCTGCCAGCTACCTTCGAATCGAACGGAGATAGTACTTTTTAAATGTGCAAGATTAACCGCATTACCCGGATCATTAGATTATCTAAAAATGTACTTTTTAATATTGAAATAGTTTTGTGATTATTCCACATCCCAATGTCCTATTCAAATTGTTTATCCTTTGTTCCTCTCCTTCCTAAAAGTCTTAGGACGAATTTTTTCGGAGTATTTGAATAATTCTTCAAATTTCAATGTTAATTTTCACGTTCTGTGGAAGTTTTTTTCAAGTTCCGTTATTATTTCAGTTCTGTCAAGCAAATAGCCTATAATGCCGATAATAATATAAAGCCGAAAATTAACGTTGAAATTTGATGAGTTTTTTTTAATTCTCCGAAACAACCCCTCCTTACCTAGGAATAAACAAAATCTACGCCAGTGAAATTTAATCGTTATTATCACACAGTTATTTAGTTTTTTTTATTCGTAACGTCGTCAGTTTCGTAAGAGCATCTTAACTATTTGCTATAATTATTCAGGTATAGTATATTGTCGTAGGGTAAAATAAAACAGAGTCTTCTTGAGGAAATATAACACTAATTATGATTGTATGAGATATACACCTATAAACTGTAAGTTATCAGTGCGATGGAATTTTCAAGAAACCAACCGGACTCAAAAATCATCATAGGGTAAGGCTTCCTATTCCCAGTGATTTTAAGTCCATTTAAACTGTCACTGCACACGCATCAAACATGTACATTTGCTTTAAATCACTCTCCTTTCTCTCATTTTCGTTGAAAATTCACCTCAAGGGCGCTTTAGAACTTTATAATTTATCTAACTTATAACCAATAGCGAAGATTTGTCACAACTAATGACTTAAAACTAAAACATAGATAAGAACTAACTACAAAGACCTATAATAATAACTAGTTACTTATTTTGATATTTACAAATAGCTAGAGACACATAACTAAGAAATATTATAGTATATATAACTAGTGTCTTAAAATATGATATTAATGATATCATATTATTTATGACTCGGTTTTTGCAGTATGGCGAAGATATTCTGGATGTTAATGATTATGATATCTAATTAGGAACTTCTATGAAAATAAAAATTTATGTTTTAGCGCCATAAGAACACAGAAATTTGTCTCTTTATTAATAATATTTACGTTAAATTTTATGACAGGGTCGCAGAAAATGCACATGGGTAGGTACCAACTCAGAATACAAAAAAAAATTGTCTCCCGCATAAAATACTGGCGGCAATTCCAGGGGGTATGGGTTCGGTTAGGCGCCCTCAGACAAAGTTAGGGAAAGACAGAAGATATGGAAAGTAAAAGTTAGACAAAATAAGGGAAAGACAAAGTTATGGAAAAAAACAAGTTACAAAAATTAATGGAAAGTAAAAGTCAGATAAAGTTAGGAAAGCAACTCAAGAGGCTGTACGAGAAGAGGCTTGGCATGCAGTCTAGATTTAACAAATCATATCTAGTATTGCTGCAACTTACATTGACTTTTACTTTAAATTACAAAATATTCCATGATTTGAGGCTATTTTCGACATTTATTTTAGAAATTTAAGAAATTATTTAAAAAAAAATCGTTTTTGTGATTTTGCACAAAACGGCGCTATAAAAATCATCAAAATATTATCAGCGAATCGCCGCTTGCGGTTGCTGTGTTCCTTTCCTATAATTTGCGGTTCGGCTCGCGGAAATTGTGCCCTGTTTATACGAGTCCTGATATGTAAATACAAAATTAATTAAAAATATAGTAAAAAAAAGCATAGTGATGTGCTAAATATTAAAATGAAAGCGAACAAATTATGTTGCAATACAAATTTGTCATATAACAATAACAAAAAAAAACATAACATCGAACCAAAAACAAACTTTTCAAGATGTTTTATTTTACGTATCACCATATTTACACGCCATATAGAACCAAATTATTACAATTACCATCTAGTCGAAAATAATTTTGAATGTTGCCTCCAAAATCATGGAAAATCGATTTATTTAATGACCTATAAATAAATAATTATTTAAAACCAAAATAAATAACCCCCTGAGCCTTCTGATTTAAAAAGATCATTGAGCTTCTTGGATATTTTGGCTTCAAATCCTAAATTAAATATTGTATGAAAAAACTATACCTATTTATATTTCACGGGAGAATGATGGAAGTTTTGATATTAAAAAAAAATGTAAATACCGCACAAGAGTCCCAACTGCTACAAAATGTCTAGAGCCAGTGAGACTATGGCATCCCCTATTGGGTTATGTTGTGAGGCTGAAGGTAGTGGGAAGAGAAGATGAAGATAGAGAAGTATCTGGCTGGTCACCAAACACTGATAAATCTATTTCAAGAAACGTTTCAATACTGAATGGTAGTCTTACACCGCGGCGATACTGAGAGTATCTACCACCCCGATATAGTGGTTTCAGAGATTTGTGACAGACTACAGCGAGAAGATTACCTTGCTGATAAGAGATGACACCAGAAGAAGACGAATAGAACTTATAACAAAATTACAACGCCATTGAAAAGATTTTTCACAAAAAAACGGCGCAATACACATCATGCAAATATATAAGTGTTTTTTATACATAATTTATTTAGACGCCATAAAATAATAAAATTAGTATTATCATGCACTTTTCTTGTACTTTATTCAAATTAGTGTGTCAGAACGTACCGACTTGCCAACGTACTAACGTTCTGAGGCAAGATACAAGTCACGTGAATCAGCCTTTACGTTATTTAAAAACGCTTTCAATTTCTTGTTAATTATTTAAGTTTCAATTTTTGTGTTTTTATCACGGTCATTATCATCGTCATTAGCCAATTTATTCCCGGCAGATAGAGAAGTGTCTCGCCTTACTGAATTGCATACCCAAGAAATTTAATTTATACAAGTATTGATAGTAATCTTGTAAGTTGCAGGTAATAAACCTCGCATTGTAATTAGGAAAAGCAATTTGTTGATGGAATAATTATTGCTGTGGAATTTCTCTGTTAAAGATAAAAATAGATTATAATTGTTTGACTGTGTAATGATGTTATCATCATCATCATCATTGCAGTCAGTCATTTTTTATAAACAAACCGCACAATACTCGGATACGGTGGGCCTATGGCATTCCCATATGCAAATTGCTAATTTATTAAAAAATCTTTAAATTATTAATAATCCAGTTAAAAATGGGATTGCAGGCCGTTTTTTTATGAACTTTTTGTAAGTTCCCAACATATCGAAACACGTGTTCATCCACCTGCTTTTGCCTTGAAAATATATAATGACGAAATGCGAAAATATTAGGATTTTTTAAAAGTTTATTAGGAAACCTATCGATTCATTCGGATTACGTATAATTTGAACAGATTTTTAATAAAATACCAATATTCAATATTAGTCATTTTTCTGCATGTTTTGGTTCTAAGGTGACTAGGGAGGGGAAGGGGCGGGAAGCAGAAAGCTATGAAGTGCCTAACCTAGCATATTCAGGTTAGTAAATACGGCTAAAGCCATTTAGAGTAACTTTTTGAAATTCAGCAGGTCCATCACTAGAGGACTTTTCTCTTCCACATGTTTGAATCTAACCAAGCAATGTACACTGTCCAGAAGGTCTAGTAAATTTTAAACAATGACACGATAAACGTTGATGTCAACATTATCGGTGATTAGTTGACACTTGCTAGCACGATCGCAATTCGCCAATGTGGCCTTACTAATTACGGATGTTTTGAAAGATCCAAGTTCAACGGAAGAGGCATTCCAAGAATCGTAAGCAAACGATATCATCGCAAGGACAAGAACAAAACCCAACGAAAGATTCCCGAAAACACCTGAAAAGTGAGATTGGTCATCTACGAACAGAATATCTAAATGTTAAAACAAAATATTATCTTCACAGATGTCTCATTATTTTGAGCATGTGATTCAAGATGAGCAGCTATCTACCACTAAGACCCGCACATAAACATCGATCTCATCTTATCTTCTTCCCCTTGTTGTATTCGGATCAGGGACTCATCGCTTCGATAAGGCGTCTCCAGGCGTTTCTGTATTAGGCTGCGATAGCGGCTCCCACCAATTGCATGTCTTTCCTTTTGTAACTCAGCTTGAATATCAACATTAGCATGTTTGTTATTGTTACAAAATAATGAATTCAGAGCAATTCATTGTATTTGAGAGAGCTATCGATTAGAGTTTAGACAGCGAGAAAGTACGAACTAATCAAAAACGTATTTAAATACATATAAGTAATTATGATTTACTAAATTAAAATAATAACCGTTCGCCATGATGAATATTCATAGATCCACGAACCGCGCTCAGCAGCGATGGTGAAAATTCTGTTCGAACACGATTTCTCAATGGTATAATCGGCTGACAAGAGAAAATAGTATTGCTAATAAACGCTTCAGGAGATACCGAGAAGATGGAGAAGTACAGATGGCATGGTCCGGTGGGTACACCTGAACCGTGCTTTACATGCTTCAGAGGCAGGTAGAACAGGTAAAGAAGGCATATGTATGTTAGAAAGATCAAAGACTGAATTCTGTAGAAATGAGATCCCTGAGGCGTACGTATGGTAAAACCTTGAATGAACATGTGAGAAATGTGGAGATCCGCAAAGAATGCAAAGCAGATGTAAGTAAGGGACGCTTAGATGGTTTGGGTATGTAGGGCAAATGAGCGAAGAAAGGAGGGTAAGGAGAATATATGAAGCATGTGTGAATGGTAGCAGAAGTCGGAGACGCCCGAGGAAGCATGGTGCGATCAAGTAAATCAGATACTTGAGTCGGGCCGTGTCACGAGTTAAAATAATAGAAGAGTATGTATGAGACGATGCATGAATCTGAATGAGGCAAGAAGTGTGTGCCAAGACCGAGTTGTTTGGCGGTCAGTCCTCTCTGCCTACCCCTTTGGGGGAACGACATGATGATTAGTTAGTTATTTAGCTTAGAAAGATCAGGAACAAAGGCGCTTTTCTAGTTCAAAGAGCATTTTCATGTGATTATCGCAGGCGCACGCGGAGAAAAATAAGTATCAATGATTTATTAAAATAATTTTAAAAACTTGATGGCATGCCATTTCCTAGTAAAATATTAGCACAATCGAAATATATAGGAACACATGTTCGTGCAGCTGCGCTTATCCTGATATATGCAATGACGATATTAGAATTTTCATACAATTAGACACCCTCATAATACTTATAGTTTTACTGATAGTTTGTTAGGAAATCCGTGAAGTCATTGGTGAAAGGCCTGAAGTCACGTTTTCAACAAGAATATTAATAATTTGCGAAATTTTTAAAAAATTATCAATATTTTATAACAGTAAGTTTTCTCCATATAGTTGCACTTTCTTCTTCGGAGTCAGCCTCAAAAACCACCATTTGTGCAGGTAAATCATTAATAATACAATATAGCATTATAGGATAGGATGGGACTTATAAAAATACACACAACCGCTATACATAGCACGCACATTAATGTTACTAAACAATTCTACTTAAACCTTATACATATTTATCAGAACTTTTGTTTAGAGAATTCTAAGAGAAAAAACTTAACGCATTATACTTCTACCGTGTAACATTTTTATTTTTTATTGATACATTGGAAATATTTATTTTATAAAATATGATTTTGATAATGTGAGCCTTACTGGGTGCTTTACTCGTGCTAAGGCCAACATTTTATAATTTTATGTAACAAATTATATATGTTAATAAAAATGTACTCTACTTAAACGAATTTAAATGTAATATTATAAAATAAAAGCAGTATAATAAAATAAAGAAAAGTACGACTCGTTTTTGTGTAAGTCGGCTCGTATGTGGAACGAGCTACCGGCATCTGTTTTTCTTCCCTCCTATAATCCGAGCCTCTTCAAGGCCCGCATTAACAAATCCCTTCCTACAGCCCCTACCTTACTCCGCCTCACAACGCCGCCCAACCGAGTGGTGACATAGTTCCCCTGTCTGTGCACTGCACAGGCAGGGACACTCTTGTGAGGTGTCACATAAAAAAAAAAAAAACTTATAATAAAATATTTAAGGCAGAAACAAATAATACAAAAAGTAAGAAATATCGATTAAGAAAACTCATATACATATTTATTAATTCAAGAAATATACTTAACTTAAAAATTCTTAAAAATATATACTACGCACTAGCCCATTCAATAATACAATACGGTATCGTTGCGTGGGGAGGAGCTTACAAAACCTCAATGTTGCCACTGGAAATTACCCAAAGACTAATAATAAAAATTATTACTAGGAAACCATCAGATTATTCAACCTCTCAACTTTTTCAAGACTTTCAAGTCCCACCTCTAAAAAATACATATATAAAAAATACTTCTTCTAACTCAGCAAACTTATTTTGTGGCACCATTTTAATTGAAATTAATAAAATACTTCGTTTTTACCACTTTTATTGTTTATTACCAACATGTTTCATGAGCAACGCTCACTTCTTCAGGGTTTTTAATAAAAATAAAACTTTGCTCATGAATGATTTACGTGCAAATTTGTAACAATATAATAATAATAAGCAATATACATACTACAAATAATGATTGATGTGATCAACATGTTGTTTAAGTACACAGCATAAGTATCGGGTACTTGCCTAAGAGGGTGTCATAGACTCACTGGCTCTAGAAAAGTGGGGCTTTGTGTTACATACGATCAAAGTTTTGGGGTGTGTGATGTACGGTTATAAAACAAACAAATATAAACATTTTACATATCGTGAAAGTGTAGAAAGCATGGCATGAAAATTATTAATTAACACATAACACGAAGGTTTGTTTTTGGAAGAAATTTACATTAAAATACAAAGCGTATATAATGCGTTCGTGTAATGCTGTGAGTTTATTTGCGTAATTCATTACACGATGTTCATTTCAAATTGCATCAACATACGATGCAAATAAAGAGTTATCACAGAGTGGTACTATCAGTATCGGTCAGTTGAGAGATTACTATACAGAAAAAATAAAAATCAACAATATTAGAAGCGCTGAATGGTAAGCAACGATTTGAAAAAAACTGATTTGAACAATTTACATAACCATCTTCGACTCTAGCTACAGACATGCTAATGATATTGATAATCAAAAAACAAAATAATTTCACTCGAAGTAAGATAAAATTGACCTTACTTCGGGTACAGTAGACCTGCTTCAATCACATGAGGGTTTTAAACCTATTACTTATAATTATTAAATCGACACTAAAATTCTACATAAAACTGCATTCAGAAATCGTAATCAAACGGCTATAAAATATTATATTGAGTCGTTGTAATCGTAGTCGTAGTCCTCAAAGTAAGATGGTTACATCAGTAATATAAATAAATACATACGTTGCTTTCTGAGTTGAATGATGTCACTGAGTGAACGTGTGCGTACTGTGAATTTCCAACCAGTGTGAACGGTATCAGAGAACCGGTAAAAACCGTAGGGAACTTCGCAAAAAAACCTAAAACGTCCATAATGTGAGATATTGACCAAAGAGGTTGCTTGAAGTGTTGTGTTTTGACAACCTACCTGCTATTTAATATTTGTGGCGTGAGTACAGAACACGGCGAATAAAATGATCACTGAGAAAGGTTAATATTTTATTGAAAAAGTTGTTAAATGAGGGAAGTTCTATCTTATGTCTGTCGATTAAAATTTGTTTCGAAAAGAAAAAAAGGGAAAAGATTGCTTTGTTCTTCACGTTATGTACAAATAATAATTATTATTACAGGTCAGTTTTCAGGCTGATCAAAAAACTGAAGTTAAACGTTATTTTACAAAGTCGTAGCTGTGGGAAATCGCGAGTAAGCCGTTATTAACTGAGAGAATTTAATAAAATAAAATGAAATACAGGTTAAACGTATTCGTATCTAATTTGGTTCTTTTACTTTTAAAAACAATAATTAGAGATAATTAATATTTTCATCGACTATTTGTACAACATATTTTAATTAATCCTGAGATATGTCTACTAAAACAGAGATGGATTATAAAAAGACAACTCGTAAGTTTTCTTAGTATAGTTTTAATTGTGAATTTTAAACAGTATGTAACGGCCGTTTGACGCTGTTCTGATTTTGACAGAAAACTTGGACTCGCCCGGGCACAGTAGGATTATATTGATATCCAAAACTATGGTACTTATTCAATTTGCGCATATTTTGCAGAGGCTTGAGTCTTAAAGTGGTCATTCACGTGTCATTCAGTTCATTTGTATTGTCGCAACATATTCTTAAAATATAGAATTACTCAAATGTGTTCAGACATATGGGCCAAAACGCCGCCAGATCACACTCGGAACTCAGGATACAAGTTCATCAATTTTCTTTGTTTCAACCGTCATTCTGATGGTGAATTAAAAGTAACAATTCCATATATCAACACTGGGATGCAGAAGGATTGGTAACGCCATCGTCAAGTGAGTAAGATCTTGTATTCATAACAAAATGCATTCTCTTACTGCAGTTGAGTATGATGTCATCCATTGGAAAACCCAACACGAGCGAATTATAATGTGCTATAGAGATTGATTTATCTTCAAGTAGAAACGTATTTATTGGGCATAATCTAAGACACTTCCTGATATAATTGTAGCAAAAAATGCGTTGAAAAAGCCGGTTATTATATTCTAACAGTGAAGGCTGTATAACATAATAGACAGAGATAGGCTGATTCAACGAAGCTTTGAGAATAAAAGAGACGGCAACTATATTACGTTACTATTAAACAGTGAAAATATTATTTATAGATTATTATAACAGTTTTAAAAGGTCAACTTACAAAAAAAAAAGTTATGCTTGATATATGATGTTACAAATGTTAATTAATATTGGTAAAAAAATCAATTGCATAAACGCAGTGAAATACAGATGAGTAAAAATGCGATATTTTAATTTTCATTTTTAAGTTTCACGGATTGCCACAAGGGCTAGGGAAGGGGCCCTGTTCTCTTTTTCAAAAGTTAAAAAATGATTATTAAATTTTAGGGAGTGCTTGAGTAGGAACTTTCATACACATTTTTTGCCAAGTCAACAATCATATTCAATTTATACAAGCAGGCAATGCTGATGTTTACTTATGCATAATTTATAATATGCTGGTAGGAAGGCAAGGTAATTTTTAACAGTAAAACAAATGGCTGCCAATTTCAGTCAACATTATAAGTTTTAGAGATGTTTAATGATTTTAATCATCGACAAACACACGTAGGACGGGTTGTATCACGGAATTTTAACAATCAAATTTCAAAGTTGATTTTCAAGTTCTGTTAAGGTTCTATTCAAGTTCTATTATTATATCGTTATTGGACAGGGGCTTCACACTGAAATAATAGCAGAACTTGAATAGAGCCTTCATAGATCTTGTTAATCGAATTCTGTGAAACAACCATTCCTTACTCTTTGATTTACGAGTAATTTAATAATTCATAGTCTAATTTCGTGTCGAATGCAACGGAATCTTGTTGAAAAGTGATTCATTATTATTGGAGTGAACTGTTGATTTATTAGAGGTAGCTCAACCTATTGGTCATGATAACGTCTTATGAAAATCTAATTCCAGTTACTTGAAAAAATATATCATTGATAATAATCAAAATACAGTTTGCCCTAATCAAAATAAAAATTATGGTACAAAATAACAATACGACTACGACTAGCTTTGACGGCCTCCGTGGTCGAGGGGTAAGGCTCTCGATTAGCAAGCTTGAGGTTGTGAGTTCAATTCCCGGCGTGCGTAATATATATATACTTTTTAAATAATTTCAGTAATTTCACAATTTTTTTTTATTTAAAAAAATATATAGTATACTTGCGGCACGTTCCAGAGTGAAAGATTCTCTCAGTATCGCCCTGGTGTAAAATCACAATTCAAATTTATTTGACCGGTCAGTCAGTGGTTGAGTGGGCATAACGCTTGGGTCTCACCCGAGCGTCGCGTGTTCGATTCCTCGGCTGGCTAAGTCCTCCATCACAACACAAGCAACATTTTCGGCTTTCTGTGGTGGTAGTAGGAGATTTTCAAACATTGTTGGGTTATTCGTAACCTGGGAATGTTTGTCTTTCTTTAAAAAAAAAAAAAAAAAAAAAAAATTGAAACGTTGTTTGAAATGGCTTTGGCCATGTTTGGTTACCAAAACTGGATGGGTATTTCTCTACCTCCCTCTTCCACGTATCATTCCCCTCTCCACTACCTTCAGCCTTACAACATACCCCGATTGGGGATGCCATAGTCTCACTGGCTCCAAACGGTTGGGAGCAGTTGGAACTATTGTGCGGTTTATCATTAAAAAAGGGTCAATGTTCTCTTGAAATTTAAAAATCGTTAGTAATGCAAAAAAAACAATAAAAACAAGGATAAAACCCATTAGCTAGTGGACTCATTTCCTGGAAAAATGTCAAATATTTTTAGTCATTTTCCCATAGAAAAATATAGTTTTTTACATTTAATTGTGTTTTTTTATCTCGTCGTTTTGAATACCTGGTTAAAGCCGTCAAGGCCGATGACTCTGTCTATCGTTTGCAAAAATGATAAGCAAATATGGCACACACGTCAAAAGGAAGCTATACGAACTGTCGCATACATTTTCAATTCGAGACAGTGGAAAGTTGTTTATGCAAAAGTGTCCGGTTACTTGACACTGTGTTCACAGGTTTGTATACAAAACGTTATGTAGAAAGGCGGTTGGTTCGCTCGTCGGACCGAAACGCGACAGCAGTTCTATAGTCTGGACTGGAAGAAATTTATAACAAAGAACATAAGCACTTACTCAAAAGTTCACTTCTAAAAGCGTATTGAAATTATATTCATAACTCATAAGTAAACCCTTTTGATAAAATATATTAATTTACAGTCTCTTTATGATGTGTTACAAATCTTGACGATACATTATACAGCGATTACGTAGAATGATATTGTGAAGAAAAATGTATGCAAAGGAAATTTAAACACTGAGTAGAAAGAAAATTCTTTTACTTATGTAAAGTTTTAAATGGTATAAGATTGTGTTTTCCTTTGTGTGTGTGTGGCACAGCAGTGGGGGTTTATAAATATTTATTACGGTAGAATTGTAATACCTACGCAATTTAAAAAATATAATATTATTAAAATTTAATAATAAATAAATATTTTTCAAGAATCTGGAGAGCCGTTACCATAATATTATGTAAATCATTTGAATGGAAATAATTTAATATTGAAACGTACATAAACACGAATGCAAAAACATATTACATTCTCAAGACGAGTTCTTTGGCGGGGCAATACGCTCCTTGGCTCGTGGAACTCTAGGCTCTAGATTCTAGATCTACAGGACACATGATTTTTTTAAATTAGGTTTATTTATCATCAAAAATACTAATCGGTTAACTAAATCTCATTCAATTAACTCAAATTAGCTTTGAATTTAAGTGTCATTTTCAGAATTGCAATCAGCGTTGTGAAGAATTCATTCATAAATTAGGTACCTGCATAATTTATCAGAAAATTATTTTAATTGGCGTTTTCAAAATTGGAACACATTTATCAACAATTCAGACTATATCGTGATTTTTCATGGTTTATAACGCTATTTATAAATACATATAATCAACAATATTGTTTACACGAATCAGTAGGTATACAAAAACTAAACATGTTTTTAACACAATCCTTAAGGGGTATGGTTCCATGATAACTCAACACAGTGACAATTCAACGCACTTTTAAAAAGTGATATAAAGTCATTAGAAACGATGAAAAAAAAATTGTTAACCTAACCTAACTTACTTAACCTAGTTAATAAAGTTATTGTTTCATCACTTTCCATGACTTTATATAAATTTTTAAAGGTGTGATGAATTATCATTGTGATGATTTATCCGGTCACCAAGGGGTATATATTCTCAGTATCGTGCTGGAGAGAGTGAAAATCTACCATTTAGAATGAAAAAGTTGCTTGAAGTGGTTTAAGCTATGTATTGTGACCAGATCTGACTGTCGGTTAGATAGAATATGTTATGTTAAGGTAAATATGTTTATATAAGAAAAAATATCAAAGAGTATCAGGAACACTACAAACTAATGAGAAATGCAAATAAATTCATTACTTACATCTAATTTTAAAACAACACGAGTGCAAAACCAGTCATATTTACGAAACCATAAAAAATACAACAATCTCCCCTCTGAATTGCGCTACGTTATCAACCTATGAGAACAAATAAATGACATTAAATAATTAAAAAAAAAAACTATAAATTTTTTTGTTTGTATAATATACTCCTCTTTTCTTATATATATTATATTTAAGGGAAACTTAAATATAATATTTTGTTAAATATACAGGGTGTATCGGCACTAACCCGACAAACTTTAACCAGCTATTCCTTAGCACATTTGGAGTAAAAAATGTTATGTACACTTTGCTGTCCGGTAACATTTTTTTTCTTTTAAAAACAAAAAATAAATAAAATTTCCACACTCCGCTACTGCCCACAGTATAGGGGTAAAATAATTGGCAACGCCGCGCTACTGTCATCTCTTTCACACATATTCTGTCTCAAGTCCCGTGTGGTTCCCGCCACCCCGTCTCGTATCAGTGGTCAGTGCTGTTTTGGGAGTTCGCATGTCATCAAGTTTCTAGTTTCGTTTTTGTTTTGTTATCTAAGTTTTTACTGTTGAAATATGCCCCTCAATTATCCACCTGCCGAGCAAGCAGATATTGTTTTTGTTTATGGATTTTGCAATGGAAATTCACGAGCAGCCGTAAGGGAGTATCGCATGAGGTTTCCTGGAAGACGCGTCCCACACCATGCTACCTTTGTCCAGGTTTGTACCCTATCAATTGTTTATTGAAACTATTTACATTCATTGATAATGCCAAAAAGCGCTTTTGAAATTTAAACTGGGAACATTAAAAACATAACAAGGGGCCACCAACTTTAAAAATGTAAATTGTACTTTAGGTGATTTGTGTTCAGTGGTCACTAAACGGCGTTTTAAAAAGTTAATTAATTTTAATCTCTAATAAATGCATCATTCACTGCAATTGAATTCACTCCCTTTCTCACCATGGGATTATTTAAATTACTTGAATTCAATTTCACCCCTGTGAATCCAAGATATCAACCGTACCTAGTTAAGAAAATTATAATTTAAAACACTTTGTTATACATTTTACTATAAAAAAATGAAATAAATGAAGAGAAAACGTAAGTTTTCTGATATGTGCCTAAAATAAGTGTTCTTTAAAAATAAAATGAGTGAAAAAGCCCGCGATTGTTTATTTGACATTATTACTGAGCTGAATAATAAAAGCAGTTGTTATTTGTTGTTTTGTTTCAGATGTATCAACAATTGCGTGACTGTGGCATCGGACGGATTGAAGGCGCCGGCGGAGGACACAACATCGTTCCTGTGGCAGTTGAGGAGAGAATCCTGAACTTAATTACCGAAGACCCCACGCTGTCCGTGCGTCGGGTCGCTCTGATGATAGGACACAGGGAACACATGGCGGTATGGAGAGTTCTGAAGAAGCACGGGCTCAAACCTTTTCACTATAGGCGCTGCCAAGGCCTCATGGAGAATGACCACTTTTCCAGAGTCGTGTACTGCAGAAGAATGCTGCATAATGTCATAAGAGATGCAGACTTCATGAAAAACATATTGTTTACCGACGAAGCACAGTTCACTAAAACAGGAGTGCTAAATGTGCACAACTTGCACCATTGGGCTGAACAAAACCCCAAGCTTGTTCGGGAGTCGTCGAGCCAGGACAGATTTTCCATCAACATGTGGGCAGGAATCCTGGGAAATCAAATACTCGGTCCAATCGAGTTGCCTCCCAGACTAAATGGACCGATGTATTTGGAGTTCTTACAAGTGCAACTGGGCGAGATTCTGGAAGATGTGAACCTCGAATTACTACGGAGAATGTGGTTCCAGCACGATGGAGCCCCACCACACTATTCGATTGCCGTGCGGAACTACTTGGATGTCGAGTTTCCTGGTCGTTGGATAGGCCGTGGAAGTCCGGCCATTGCTTGGCCACCAAGATCACCCGACCTGACCCCCCTGGATTACTACCTGTGGGGGGCTCTCAAGGAAAAAGTGTATGCTAAGCCAATAGCCTCAAGAGAGCAACTGCTCGAACGAGTGATGGAAGCCGCTGCAGAAATTAAAGCAAATCCTGCAAACTTAAATAATCAAAATATAACAAGACTACACGCTTGCATCGAAAATAATGGTAGTCACTTCGAACAAATGCTCCAATAAAAAAATTAACATAAACTACATGTCCGCATTTTCATTTATTATTTATTGGTAAAATTCTCACAATGTCATTCATTTACACATCAATATTACCTACATATCAATATTTAATAAAATCTGTAGAAGAGTATGCCCGTCGGCATTCAACAAGTTTTTCGACAAGTGTGTCGAAAAGCGTCTTCTCTCTTTCCTACACACTAAATATTAATGGTTAAAAATGAGACGACTGATGCTTGTAAGCGCGCCAATACGTAAAAACAACGAAACTCGAATAAGAATTGCCAGGTGGGTTTTTTAATCGCTTTAATCTGACTTTAAACAATAATTAAACACGTAAAAATTATTTAATATAATATTACAGTACAGTACTTTGAACCTTCGCAATAAATTTATTTGATTTTAAGTTTAGTTTGTAGAACTCCATTTCAATTTAGAGATTTTTTTTATTTTAACAGTCTTATTAAAAAATTTATAAAAACAGTGTGTTTATAAACAAGTTCTGCTAGTTGTAATTATTATTACGCGTGACAGCTGTTTCACCTTCTGACGGCATTATCAAACTTTGGTAAAGCCACTTACAGACGACGTAAGTGATAACTTTCTTTTTTTATTATTCTGGCTTTATTGATTTCCGAGTAAATTGTCGTAAATTATTATTTGCTAATCCCAATATTATTTGCTAATGCTAATAATTAAGTGAAATTTTAAACAATGCAATAATAGGATTATTGCATTGTTAATTTCACTTAATGTCGTTGGTATTTCCAACTGATGACTCAGGGGTTTATTTCCCTGAATAATTAAGTATTTTGGGGTCTAATTATTATGCATTTCATTACATCCGATAATTTAAACAATTTTTATGTTGAATTGGGGTAAGTTTTATGGCTAAGGGAAGGAGTGGAAGGTGAGGAAGTACCTGGATATTCAGATCTGGTCACCAAATACGGCTAGTCATTTCAAGCAACGTTTAAATTCTAAACCTGGATATTCAGATCTGGTCACCAAATACGGCTAGTCATTTCAAGCAACGTTTAAATTCTGAACCTGGATATTCAGATCTGGTCACCAAATACGGCTAGTCATTTCAAGTAACGTTTAAATTCTAAACCTGGATATTCAGATCTGGTCACCAAATACGGCTAGTCATTTCAAGCAACGTTTAAATTCTGAACCTGGATATTCAGATCTGGTCACCAAATACGGCTAGTCATTTCAAGCAACGTTTAAATTCTAAACCTGGATATTCAGATCTGGTCACCAAATACGGCTAGTCATTTCAAGCAACGTTTAAATTCTGAACCTGGATATTCAGATCTGGTCACCAAATACGGCTAGTCATTTCAAGCAACGTTTAAATTCTAAACCTGGATATTCAGATCTGGTCACCAAATACGGCTAGTCATTTCAAGCAACGTTTAAATTCTGAACCTGGATATTCAGATCTGGTCACCAAATACGGCTAGTCATTTCAAGCAACGTTTAAATTCTGAATTAATTAATCAATTACGAAAAAGCGTGGGGTTAAGAATATTTTTTTTAAATTATAGTTGTAATTTATTGTCGATTTTTTAAAAAAA
Organism: Hesperophylax consimilis; assembly: GCF_061612785.1. Lineage (NCBI taxonomy): Eukaryota > Metazoa > Arthropoda > Insecta > Trichoptera > Limnephilidae > Hesperophylax > Hesperophylax consimilis. The sequence continues at coordinate 38,834,600 of NC_142841.1, forward strand.
TTGCGATATTTTAAATAAAATTTAATAATTATTGTTTAAATAAATTAGCAATCTGGCAGCATTCATTTGCAGGTGGTCAATCCAATGCAGTCATGCCGTTTGTGTGAGTGCTTTCCTTTGTCTCAGTGTGTTGCGCAGCAGTTTTATATGAACCGTTTTTTTATTCATCGGGATTGTTTTTAAAACTATACATTCTTTGTACCTTCAAATTAGTGGAAATAAACTTAAGTGTGTCAAGCTGCTCGTTATATTCCGGTAATTCTGGAAGGCTTTTAACATAAGCAATAATATTCATAAATCACATTCCGCGAAGTTGTAAATAACTAAATTTATTAAAAAATATACGTTGTAGGATAGCCTAGCAAGTAACATTTTGACAGAGCACTTACGGTGATTTAAAAAACAACGGCGCTGTTCAAATAATCCAATTATTATTATTGATAAGTACCTAAGTGAGGAAAATTGTTTTTAAAAGTGCTCAGAATTATTGGACTTCGATTATAAATTCAGGAAATCTACTAATTAGTTTCTTAGTTTCAAAATTAGACTATTTAATACGTGAAACGCGTAAGAGGTGAAACCAAAGCATTCCAGAGGTGAAACAATTTAGATACAAAAATAAAACTGATGTGTACAATACAAGAAGACAATCAGTGATTCGCATACGAAAAATGTGAATAATCATTATTGTTAAATAAAATATTTCTTTTCTGGTACTGGATTATGTAATACGGGCTTCGTTCGCAGCAACACGCGAGAGTTGCGATGTTGCTTTCAAATTTTGACAAAGGATAAAACAGTGGTGACATGTGGTGAAAATATGTTTAATTAATTTTTTATTAAAAAAAAACGTTACCGGACAGCAAAGTGCACATAACATTTTTTACTCCAAATGTGCTAAGGAATAGCTGGTTAAAGTTTGTCGGGTTAGTGCCGATACACCCTGTATATGGGTTATGTAACCCATAGTTTTTTATATTAATTTCAAATGTATTGTGGAATTGACCTTACTTCGATTTAGTCACCTGATAGAGATGATACTTATAAAATCATACCATAATATATGACAATATTATGCAGGTTTTAGTATAGGTCCAATTATAACCGGTGGTATTCGATATTTGATCACATATAAGGTACCGTTTCCTTCCTACGCACTGTGTACCTCTATAACATTGGCCCCCTACTTATGGCTTCACGAGGAGACGCCATTGTATGCTAATTACATAAACAAACAATATGGTGCTGTATTTTTGACAGGTGTGTACAGACCGTGTAGAATTTCGACCGAACGAAACTTAAAACAATATTAAATGGCTTAGTTCTCTAGCTTATAATATCGATGACAGTTTGTATTTTGTTTGGCTTCTTTAAAGTAAAATACGACGATTTACAACCTACTTTCATAATGTATTCGTCCCGTATCCAAAAACAACACACCCTGTCACACCTTTTAATTTTCTACTACGTACTAGATACCTACTCACATTATCATCTATCAATGAAAATTAACCACTCCATGTGCAAAACTGTGCCTTACTTTTACCGAAATTGGTTAAAAAATTCAATTAACAGAAATACTTTCTTGAGTCGATAAACTCTTTTAGTAGCCTGTGATTAACAGACCTTTTTAATAAAACATCAATCTATTCTTGATAATATAATATCACGACGGTACATTTTTTTTTGTTTTGTAGCAAAAATATTCGGTTTTTTATGAACACGTGTTCCGACTACTTCAATATATACTCGTAACTAGCTGTTCCCCGCCATGCATTGCTGTGGCTCAATCTGTCTGTGCAGATAGAAAAAAAATAGCGCGTGTTGCTTTTACGTCCAACAGATGGCGCTTAAAAAAAAAATATTTTTACCTACAGGTGATAACTACATTTAAAACTCACGCGTATTCGAATACAACGTTGTATCAAAATTTCAAATTAATCAATGAAGAACTTTAGGAGATTTAAGATAATGAACAAACGAACATTTTCATTTTTATTTATATAGATTTACTAAAAGTTTGTTAATTCTTTCGAAAGGACTGCAATCCCGTTTTTAACCGAAATTTTTAATGATTTTAAGAGATTCTAAATATTAAATTTGTATTGGAATTACTTTTCTTATAATGATTATACTCATCAGTTTATACTCATCAACGTTATATAACATTGAAGAAGAAGATAATACTAATAAATTTAAACCAATCACGATACAGAACAAGACAGAGAAAAAACGTAAATATGAGATCGACAAAAAATACGTAGGTATAATAATTAGGTTTGAGACGTTGTTCCGGAAAAACATATCCTGGGATCGATTTCCAGTTGAGACCGTTATCTTTTTATTTTCTGTGTCTTGTTCTGCTTCACGTTTCGTTTAGATGTATTAATATTAATTTCTTATTCAAAGATTTTAAATGAAATAGCAATAGTCATTTTTCTTCGTTTAGGTAATTATTATTAAGAATTATATATATTTTTTTTGTATTAACTCCACACAGGAGGCACTGAAGAAAATAATTTCCCTCAGGGCCTATGTCATCTTTGGGGATGCCGTGTGGAGGGTCTTTTTGTGGAGAGGAAGGAGTGAACATGGGTCTTGAAGAGTCCCATGTTGTAGGAGGGAGGAAACACAGAGGCCGGCAGTTCGTTCCACAGCCGAGCTGTTGAACTTAAGAACGAATCGTAGAAGCGACCCGTTCTCATGTGACAAATGTCAACCGTTGGCGCGCGTTTGGCGTGTATCCCGACTACGCACCGGTGCCGAAGGGATCAATGACGCTAGTTCCTCAGAGCATCTTCCATTGTAATACCGATAGAACAAGGACAGCATACCTACCTGACGCGTGTGATCTAAAGATTGCAGTCCGTTTGTTAAGATTGGGGAATCTATCAAACGGACCGCCCGTTTTTGCAGAGTCAAGGGTTTTTTTCAGGTATTTAGGGGCTCCGGACCAGAGATGGCTGCCAAATTCGACAGTAGGGCGCACTTGCGATTTGTGCAGGGTCAGCAGTTGTGTACTATTAAAGTATCTGCGGGCCCTGTACAGTACGCCCAGCTTCTGAGAGGCCAACTTTACTCTGGCTTCGATGGAGCCCCCGTACCTGAGCTGGTCACTTATAGTTACACCAAGCATATCAATGGAAGGCCTGTTCGGAAGATTGCTTCCGTTGAAGGAGACTAGATTATCATTTGGATCCCTTTTAGACGTAATCAGACAGGATTGGGTCTTTGAAACATTAAATTCGACGAGATTATTTTTACCTCAGGAGGTAAATTAGGAGTATTTTACCCCAGGAGGATATTATATTATATAAAGTTGGTTATACCAACTTCTTAATAATTATTCACATTTTGTGACCTCTATTTCTATTAGGAAGTTCGATGTGTAATTAATAGTACACATCAACATTTTGTTACCACTATTTCTATTAAGAAGTTGGTACATAGTTCACATCAACATTTTCTTACCACTATTTCTATTAAGAAGTTGGTACATAGTTCACATCAACATTTTCTTACCACTATTTCTATTAAGAAGTTGGTACATAGTACACATCAACTTGTTGTTACCACTGTATCTATTAAGAAGTTGGTACATAGTACACATCAACTTTTTGTTACCACTATTTCTATTAAGAAGTTGGTACATAGTACACATCAACTTTTTGTTACCACTATATCTATTGAGAAGTTGGTACATAGTACACATCAATTTTTTGTTACCACTATATCTATTAAGAAATTGGTGCATAGTACACATCAACTTTTTGTTACCACTATATCTATTAAGAAATTGGTACATAGTACACATCAACTTTTTGTTACCACTATATCTATTAAGAAGTTGGTACATAGTACACATCAATTTTTTGTTACCACTATATCTATTAAGAAGTTGGTACATAGTACACATCAACTTTTTGTTACCACTATATCTATTTAGAAGTTGGTACATAGTACACATCAACATTTTGTTACCACTACTTCTATTAAGAAGTTGGTACATAGTAGGCATCAACATTTTGTGACCACTATTTGCTTGCGATTTAGAATGCCTACATAACAAGCCATCGTACAAAATGATTTATTTAAACTAGGTACTTTTATTAATACCAAACGGGTATGTTCACGTATGTTTTTATTATTTTAGGAATTTTAATTCAGAGCGTAATTACCAGCGTGTTAAACGATTAATCAAACAGAAATGTTAATGAAGACACGCGATAAAAAGGAAAGGTCTTTGAATAACACGTAAATAAAAACAAGACAACTAGAAAAGAAGGTTTGCGCAATTTACTAAACACAAACAATACGTAAAATAACATACAATTTGATTTCAAACCATTGTACTACAGTTATTACACTGTTTTGAAATCATCTTAGAGAATCACGGTAACTACGAGTAGGTAAGTTACTTCGTGGGGTAAATTGAATTATAATAATAAGAAATCATTGAGAAAAAGATAATACTAATAATAAATCGAAACATTAAACAGAACGAGACACAGAAAATAAATAACGATCTCAACTGGGAATCGAACCCAGGATCCGTAATATTGTTAATTCTGAATTTGAAATATGACGTATGGTAAATAATTTGAAAAATGACGTAAAATAAGTAGATCCCAATGGTCGAGCGGTTAAAGATGTTGTCCCGGTAAAACACAGATCCTGGGTTCGATTTCCAGTTGAGATCGTTACGTTTTTACTATATTTCTGTTTCATGTTTTAATTAGATTATTATTCTTCTCTGATATTTAAATTGTTGGATATAACGTTCAAAAGTTATTGAAAGAAAATTTATTCCAATAAAAATGTAATAATAATAAATGTTTATCCTTTTTCGTAACAAGTTGACAATGTTATGATATCGTGTAGGATTTCGCGTGCTGAGGATTTTATTTTACGGTGACCGGATAACTCATCAAATGACAATTTAACACACCTTAGACCCCTATTGAGATGGGTTAAATTTTGTAAGTACCTCAAAGCCAAATTTTATTTCGAAAATTAGATTTGAAATAATAGACACAATTCTACATAATCGATTTTTTTACTTAGGAATTTTCATGGACAGTAACGAAATGCATTAAAAAATAACTGGCTCAATGCACTGCAGTCACACTACAGTGCAAATAAAGGTAGTCATGTCATTGGACTGCAAATGTAGCCAGCCACACAATAGGGGTTAAAAATTGAAGTCGTGAAAAGTGTAATAGGTAAAGAAGGTTGGGTTTATAGGTTAGTTTTTTTCATCACTTTTAATGACTTTATATTATAACTTTTCAAACGTGTGTTCCATTGTCATTGTGTTGATATATCATGGAACCCATTTAGACAAATTAAAATTGAATTATTTTAATAGTATATTTAATATGAAAATCTATGAAAAAAAAAACATATATTATAATATTTATAGTTACATTATGTAGTATTTTTTGCAGCTGTATGATTTCTGTTTCAGTCTGTATTTGGAATTAATGTGTTTTCTATTTAAGATCTCCCTTTATGTTGTATACAGATTTTTAGTTGAGTTTTAAATATATTATCGAGATTTTTGAATGAGACTTCGATTTTGCTGTAGAGTTTGATATCATAATGTAAGAAGCTTTTCTGTTCAAACGTTGTGTTCATAAGTTGCTTGTTGGATACGTTTTTGACCTTGAAATCTAACATTTTTGTTAAAATTTGCGTATTTGTTCTTATTTCTTGTGTTTTGTAATTATGAATATAAAGGAGTTTGTTTTATAACAGAGTTGTTTAGTTGATATGATGTCAAGATTATTGGAAATTTCATCAGTGCTAGTTTTTAGAGAGAATTTCAGTGTAATTTTCATGATGGTTTTAATTAAAGTATTAAGAATATTGTTATTTGCACTGCACCATTTCTTATCAATTGTCATTTAGGTATCTTTTTAATGATTAAGTATTTAGGTATTCATTTTTTTCAGTTGATAGGATGACACGGCCTCTCTGCTTTATCTTAATCGGCAGAGTCTTTTATTAGCAAAAGTTCAGGGTGATCTCGAACCCACATTACAATATTCAGGTGAAACTATTGAAAACATACAAATTAAATTCTTACTAATTGTGTTGAACTACAAACACACTTTTAATACGTAGGTATTCTTAAATTGTCGCACAGAAGAATTTTCACTGTTTTAGTATTTCCAAATAAAATTCTTAATTAGGTATTTGATAGTGCAGAATTGTTTGCATTGATAAGTTTTCGAATTCTACTTCGTAATACTAGAAGTCGGAATTTATTTCAGCGCAGAAATTCTGGGACTATCTACGATATGTATTCCTCATCGCACAGAATACCAATGGAGGGAAATAATTACGCGAAGTCATTGGCTATTTTAAATTGGTCACAAAACAAGTACAAAAGATTGTTTCTGAGGCAGTTCAGTTATGTATAGACACCCATTCATAGCTTTTATTTTTAAGAAATGTATCATTAATTATTGAAAAAATAGCTGTTATAGCTTTATTTTGCGTTTTCATAGCGTGTATAATTAAATATGATAACTTCAAGGAATGGGAGTCGGCAAGAAGGGAAAAACAATTAAATTATCAAAATCGCTTGAAACATATTTATTGTATTATTGATTGAAACTCAACATGGCACATGTTTCTACAGTAGAGTGTGTCGTGTTCGTTCTACGATCTGTCAATACAAGATTATAGTTACTAAAAATCTTTTTTACTATCGTTAAAAACACCATTTATCGATTTAATTCGCGAAAATATCGGTAATGCTAAGAATAGATGTCTCTATGTATAATACTGTATTTTTTGCTATGTTTCCCTACATAAAAGGGGATTAATAAAAAAAAATGTTCACACATAACGAAAACATCATTCTCTAAAATCAAAACCAATAATATGTTCTAATTATTAAGACAATAATAGCGATTCGTAAACGAAACATTAAAACAGAAAAAGATACGGTCGCATCATCCTAGATATGACAGTATCTTTTTCTGATTTTTCCGTTTCAATTTTTTGTTTAGGAATCATTAATATTGTCTTCGATATTGAGGTTTTACTCATTAAGTTATTCCAAAAATAAATAATATTCTCATTTTGAAATAGCAATAGTTCAGGTAATCTGAATGCCATTTCATCAAAAGATATTTTATATTTAAGATACATGAACATTAATCAGCTGTTTTAGCATGGTGAGAGATGTTGATTGAGAACAACAGTTTACTGCAGACAGTGCCTGCGTAACAGAGATCAATCTCATGCTGTGAAAACAAAACGCCGCGACCCGATAGAAATGTTCACACGTCACACTTATTATTTTTCTTTACAATAATTATGCCATCCAAGGCAGCTATCCGCTTTGATCTGCCATGATTATTCTCCCACGAAAAACGTGGCAAACGAAAGTTAAATTTACTATTATCTACGCGGATAATGGAGACAAGTACTTACCTATAATTCATACAAACCACACATAAAAAATACCCAGACGACAACCACACGGAGAAAAATGTTATTGCTAATTTATTAAGAATCTCTTCAAATCTCTTCAAATATCCGGTTAAAAACGAAATCGCAGACGGTTTCGTGATAAACTTTTAGTAAATTCGTAATAAAATCTAACACGTGTTAATGCACCATGCAATCCCGTTTTTAATCGGATTATAAATAATTTGACGAGATTTTTAATAAATTAGCAAGATTTTGCTATCAGTAAGTTTTCTCCGTGCACACTGAAGAAATAAACAGATAGAAGTCGTTGGGGGCGTGTCAGTGTGCCCAAAGTAAGCAAATTAATTCCTTATTACTTTAGGTGAAATTCCACTCACATTTTCAAATGCCGAAATGCCTTCTTAAACCCGTCTGGCATATTGACTATTTTATTTTTTTAAAGACGCTGTTAGAAGAATGAATAATTTGTGTGTATTTTCGCTTTGTAATAAAATCCAAATAAAAGGAATATTTCTGAACGCAACAGAAAACTAAAAACTGTTTTTGAAATTTGATGAAATAAGCATTCTAAAATTTTACTGTTGGAAATAAATAAAAAACAACAACAACAAATTTCCTCTAAACAGGGAACTATTTTTTTAAAACACTTTTGTCGATTAATTAATTATTGTCTTCGTAAGGTTGCTTATTATTGTAACTAGCATGTTTACAGGGGGTTGAATATATACTATATAAATTTCATAATACTATTATATAACCACACTGACATATTTGAAGGCTAACATAGAACATGCAACCTTCCTTACCAACGTAATTAAAATTTATTTAAACTTATACGTGACATCAGTCACGTATGAATAATAGTCACACACGCTCTTTTAGTCTGCATAAATTAATAATAATAAAAAATCAATCAATCCAGATCTCTGCTAGATTTTACAGCCACGATGCTAGATGGACAGAAATCTATACCGATTCTGAAGAAAAATGATCGCCAATTATTAATTTATTTTTTTAATAACGAATAACGGAAGATGGTATTAGTGAAATGATGGTGGACTTAACTAGGATGACGACGACCGGTAAGAATTTGAACTAGACGCATTTGTCAATTTAGCCACTAACCGGTTTACTTCGACTAATGACTTAGGCAGGTCAATGAAATTGATTATTTGTTTAAATCTTGAGGCTAATTTATTCGGTTTTGTGAACAAACAGCAATTACACGTAGAGTCAATTTGTTCGCTTTTCAGAACATCTCATATGGTCTCATAGAAACCGTTGTCTCCCTCACCCTCGTAGTTAGAAATATGAACTAAATGGTGTTAAAAAGAGTAAACACCAAGCTTTATATTCAAATACTAGAAGTTAACCACAGAATAATTAAAAATGTACACCTCTATGAAACCGACCACAATTTGAGAAAAATTTATTAAACTTTGTGATTTTATTATTAATTGTTTTCATATGAAACGATTAAAAGTAAGGTGGCCATAATATTTATAATACATCTGTCTAGTAAAATACGTATTTTTTTCGATATCAGTAATTTTAGTTCAGCGTTAGGACGAAAAAACGTAAGATGAGCCATAAACTTTGAATACTTCAAAAATTATATAATTATTTTCAATAATAAAATTTGAAAGTGAATCTCATCACTTTTCAGATACAGTTTTTAGTTTTAGGATACGTCCAGAAATATTCCATTTAATTGGATTTTATTAAGAAGCGGAAATACGCAAAAGTTCTCTGACTTTCTGAGAGCATCTTTAAGAAATATAGCGGTCAATATGGCAGAAGCCTGAAGGATTAAAGAAATAAGATTATCTCTTGGCTATCGACAATTTAAATTATTAATTGAATACACGCTATTTGGTTGTTTAAACGAGCACAATGTACTTTACCAAATTATAATATTGACCTATAAGTATTAGCCAAAACAGATGAATTCAAATGCCCGCTCCAAAATTAACGAGTTTCGCGGATTCCTCGCAACTGTGCGTGATTTTACATTATTAAAATTGTTGTAGGTACCTGGCCGGCGAAATTACATACAATACCGTCGGTGACGTAACACACCTGAGGTCACTCGGAACATATAAATAATAATATTCAAAACTAGTTTATCCGTTGAGCAGAACGCACAATCAGCGAGGGGGTGTGGGTTTACTGTGTATCGTGGAAGATACTAATTTATTACACGTCGTGATGGTGCTAATGTTAGATTCACGCAATAGTTAGATTCGGAATAACGAACTACGTTATAATTAGCAGTTGTGGTCACAAATTGTATGCGAATCAGTTTGTGCGGCCTGTAATCAATATTGTTAACCTTTTAAATTGACACAACTACTTGGGATAGCTGGTTAACTCTCCCGCAGCCAATTGGGGGAGTAGTTAGTACCCAAAATTACTATCCTCCTTATATTAGCTTAAATACTTGACATTTCATTTTAGTATTTTACGTACTTCTGCGCAAATATATAAGTTACCATTAATAATTGACTGAATAATTGGGATTTCTAAAGTTTAAAAGCCCATAAGACAGAAAATGCATGGGGTCGTCGGAAGACCCACTTGGTTTACTGACGTTTTGTTTGGCATCTTGGCCTGTCGAGAGATAATAGTTATTAGAATTGAGAAAGGAGTCTGACTTACCTCTAAATAATAATAATAATAAGGTGTTTATTCCGGTATGTGGGGAGGTTAGTGCAGTCCCACACATTCCATATAGAGAGAGAAATACTTGCGAATCTATATTCTGACCGTGGAGAACCAAACAAGTTAGGAGGCTGTTTTGAATGAGTGTCCCGGCCAAGGTATCCCTAATAGATTCGATATAATTTCTAAGAGCACAAGTAAACTGTCCTGATTTTCTTAGCAGACTGAGGAGGTATCAATAAATAGTTACATTTGTCACTCATGTAAGTATTCCAAACTGTCAGAGAGGAACAGGTAATTGGGTAACAGGCTGTATGAGGAAATGCAGGAACATGTCATTGGGAGACGCATATAGTTGCGTCAACAAGCAGTAATAACATACAATATTCACGTAGAATAAATAAATTCTTATCTGTATATTATTATATTCACCAGCGCAGACAGATGAAAAATCATGGGATATTATAATTTTAGCTTTTGTGAAACTGAAAGTATTTATAAAATATTTTCCTCCGAATCAAAATATCTCCTATCTTTCAAAATCATATGTTGATACATAATCGACTATTGTTAGAACGTGATTAATTAATGATTAACCATTTTAATTTTCAAATGTCCGTTAATGATTTTAAATGTATTATGAGAGTTTAAAAACACTCGCTTGTACCAAGATTACATGAAGATTGTAAATAGGAACGCAAACGTAGCGGGTCTGTTTAACTGCACACAAAAAGGGACAAAAAGGCTAAATAAAACACAAACGAATTGTCACAATGTCTGAATATGTGTTCATAAAAATCCCAATATTTTCGCATTTCGTCATTATATATTATTAGACATCGGATTATATGCACTAACAAAGTGCCAAAATATGCATGCAAATATGCACTAAAAAGGCCGAAATATGCACTAAAAACTCTTGATTTGCCCAAAATATGCACAATGCAAAATCAAAAAACCATTTATATTTTTATATATTTTAATTAAAGACCGTACAAAAACAGCGAAATATTCTTAAAATTATGCATAGTTTTTGTGACAATATACAACTAAGTATTTTTCCAAATTTTCGAGCTCAAATTTGTGACGTTTGTCACCCAGTATTAATTTGTACGCCGAAAACGACCTCTCTACGTCAACTGACGTCATTGGACAAAATTTAAAATTTGGCGCCATTTCTGGAGATATCTGTTTAGGCAGGGTATGACCTGTGCCGTTGATGTAGGCATTAATGTTCTTCATATCTTCAAGACTCGGGATTTAAGCAAAATAGAGTCTAACTTTTTACGAATCTTTTCTGATATTGAATTAGGAAGGGCGTTGGCGAGTTCGATCATTGTTTCCAGTATTTCTATTGCTTTAATTAGAGGAAGGTTTTTTGTTTCCAATATTTTTTATGGTATCAGGTAACTTGTGGAAATGTGTTGAGATGAGGGCAATATTCTGTTTAATGGATGCGTCTTCAAATGCTAGCTTGCTTGAATGAATTGCAATGGCCTCAGAGCTGTCAAATTGCCCAACTACCTACTTGTTTTACGGCCTCAAAATTTTCAGTATAGAATAATTCTGCCTTTAGCCAAGTACCCCATCGTGTAATTATGGGTTCTGGCGGCAATGCTAGATTTGGCAGTTACTCTTTATAAGACTGCACACGCGACGGAGAGGAAATCAATTTATTAACATTCCCATACTCTTGCCGTATCTCTTCTGCAAGGCGATGATACCCGTGAGCTAAGCAGGTAATGTGTAGTAAATTTGGATAAAACGTTTGCAAGGCTTGGCCAGCTTTCACCATGTATGGCCTCCGCGCTCGTGCCCCTAGCGTCCGAGTCACCTAGCTCCCTATACGTAGATGATACCTCCCGCTATTAAACGAAATATGCATTAACGTCGTAATTAGAGACATATATGCATTTGCATATGCAAATATGCAAATGCATATAATCCGATGTCTATATATTATCAAGACGAACTCAGATGCATGAACACATGTTCCGATATTATTACGAATTTACTAAAATTTTATCAGGAAGCGGCCTGCAGTTCCGTTTTAAACCGGATTACCAATAATTATATCAAATATAATTATGTTTTTTATCACATGTATTTTTAATTGTATCATATATGTAAAAGCCCTAATTGGGCGTGTACAAATAAATAAATAAATTAGAAGAGACTGTTGATAAATCAGAAATACTCATTTTTCATGTGCGTAATTTTTTTATCTCCTCTTATAAAAGCTTTATTGAGATGTATTCTCTCCAAGAAGTAGAAGTTATCGAGTTATCTATCTAATAATTACGTAATCATGTATCATGGAGCATTTCTGGCCTTGGTATCTTCCCAACGTCCTCGTCGTATCGTAAGAACGAGTAGTATTAAGAGTCGTGAGATTGTTTCACAAATAATATCGTGATAACGAGGATGTTGAATTAGCACCATCCACACCAACCCATATAATTGATGTATTGATTATTGGCAGAGGTGTTCACCAAGGTTGAGTGCTAAAACAATATTTTGAAGTAATTGGTCGAACACAAAGGTGTGATGAACATCTTTGGACAAAAACAAAAAATTTAACAAAAAGCATTTTGAAATATCGTACTCTTTAAACATTCAGGTTTTAAAATAATTTTACCAACAAGGCCCAACGACTTGGTAAAATTTCACGGAATTTTGGAATGCTTCCGAGGTATCTAAAATGTGCTACATATTGCTTAATTTTGAAGTTGTCGTTAAAAGAAATACAATTTTAGAAACTGGATGAAATTATCTTTGCAATATTTGTATTTGAAATAAACATTAATAGTTATAAAAAATATTTTTTTTAATATCAAACATGAAAATGTTAACAAAAAAACTTTTGACTCGGAACCTCCATAATTTTATAAGAATTCAATATTTATAGAACACATTCCTTTTGCGTGGGAAATTTGTAAGAAAACTGTCACTTCACTTTGTTTGCCGTTTTTACACTAAAAAAATGAAAATAATATTTGAACTGTCAATGAAAAAATCCTACAGATTCGTAATCATGCACTTTGACATTTTGTATTTATTTTATCCATGTAATTCGGTATAAATATTTGATACAAACTGAAAAGAATATTTATTTATCTTTCCAACGACGAACAAATCACCAATCTACGCATTATGGAAAAAAGGATTAAAATACTTTTATAATGTATAGACGCCCCGGTCAGATCTGTCCTTCAGAGGCTCCAATGGAATATGATGTTTGGCTAGTAATGTCCTTCGCAGATAATAAATTTTGCTCTCACGAATCAAAGGTCTTATATAAATTGTCGACTTCAGATATCTTCGATTATCTCTGTGGTTTGGTTCTTACAAACATATTTTAGAAATTATTTCTGATTCAACTGTATTGTTTAATACTTTGTATAAACACGACAAATCTGCTATTTTACAACTGTTAGTTAGAAGGTCGCACGCACAAATCCTGGCACGCGCAAGTAAATTTAAGTATTTCAAATAATATATAGTATATTTGTTCTAGAGTAGAATATACTTTAAGTATCGCCCTGGTGTAAGAACACCATTCAACATTGAAATGGCTTTGGCCGTATTTGGTGACCAGATCTGAATAGCCTGCTATTTTCTGCTTCATAAAATACCCCGATTCGGGACGCCTTAGTCTCACTGGCTCCAGACGGTTGGGAGCAGTAGGGTTAGGTTAGGTTAGGTGTGCAGTTTCACATTAAACAGAAATGAATATTTTTTTACTTTTAAAAATTTGAATGCAAAGATAACTTTATGCTGTCATACTTATAAGATTATTGTTGCTCCTAATAAATGGTTGCTACGAGTCGCTAAACTCTAAATTGATGCTTGTCCAATAATGGCAAACGCAAAAATGTGTCAATTGAAATATTGCCCGCCATCCAATAATAGGTTAGTATTGTTCGTAACCGCTATTGTGTAAAGTGATTAGCACTAATTGCAATGCAATATCGGTGGACAATCATTGTTTGAAAGGCTGAAGCAAAACAAGAGATTGTTTTATATTATAGGCTGTTTGACAGTTGGTTCCGTTTGGTTGATCTTTTGTTCGTGTGACAACTGTCACCTTGTGAAACCATTCGATCAATCTGAAGCTAAGGCATCGGACAAACAGTTAAAACAAAGCCAATAAAGGCGAAATTGCTGTCAAAATAATAATTTGTAATAGACCGGATAGTAAACGAGTAATCAGAAAAGCGTTGGGTTTCCCCCAAGGCTTCACGGATTCTATCCTCTGCTGTCTAAATCCTCCATCATTGCACAAGCTACAATTTCCGCTTATACACGGAGAAAAATGAATATTGTCTATTTATTAAAAATCTCTTCAAATTATTGATAATCCGGGAATTGCAGGCCCTTAACGAATGAATTAATAGGTATCCTGATAAACTTTTAGTAAAACAAGAATATATTATCACGATGTCGGAACACATATTCATAATAACCATAACAATATCACATTTCGTCATAATTAGGTGTTCCGATATATTAGGAATTTACAAAGAGTTTATCAAGAAACGGCTTGCAATCCCATTTTTAACCGGATTACCATTATTAAGGTAAACTTAAACTGTAAACTTAATTTGAAGAAATTCTTAATAAATTAGCAATATTTATGATTAAAATTATAATTTGTGTTATATACAACCCTGATTTAATTAATCTCATTGATTTTTATATACCTACGAAAGATTCTCGTTCCAAAATACTGTTTAAATGTAACAATATCAGGATGGAACTTTTCAAACACTCGTTTATACCTAGATTATATGAAGTTCATAATAGATACGCAGATGTGGCGGATTTATTTAATTGCACGGAAGGTAGAGGCATTTATTTTTACTCAGGAGATATTTTCAATTTGTATTGATATTTCAGGCGACTAATTATTGGTTATCCTTTTTATGCTATGCATAAAACCTTGTCTTATAAACATTAGTTTATCAATAAAAAAATAATAATATTTGACAAGTCAAAAATATTTCACCAACAAATGAAGATATAATATGTTTCGACGCCATCTAGTGAGAAATTTATCACTAACAAAGCCTTTCCTACAAAAATAAAGTTGGTTTTTTACAGGTGAAAAAAATATAAAGCAGTAATTGTTGATTGAGGTACTAGTACATTTTGAATTATTTGGCGGGTTGGAAATAAGCCAACATAGCTCATTGGTTTCATAGCACCTGACCGGACATCAGAAGGTACGTGTTCAATTCTCGTTGGCGGCATTTATTTTTACTAGGGAGATATTTTCAATTTGTATTGATATTTCAGGAGACTAATTATTGCTTATAATTATTTGTTATCCTTTATGCTATGCATAAAACCTTGTATTATAAACATTAGTTTATCAATTAAAAATAAATAATTATTTTTTGCCGTGTGATGATGGAAGTAGGAGGGGAATTGAAATGTCAGATTATTGCCTAGAGGCATTTTACCTATCGAAGCGATGAGTTTCCAGTTTTAAAGAAGGCAACGCGATAACACTGCGAGGTAAGAAATACGTTGTTCGTGATTTAAAGACAAATGCGTGACAAATTAACAGAGTTGTTCATAATATTATGCAGATTTGCTCCGGTCAGATTTTGTTCGATACCTACAATGTTTATTGAAAAGCCTGTCTTCTCTCATGTTTTGTTTATTTTATTTGAAAGATATTTATTTATTGATGTATTCAACTTGTATCAGAAAACAAAACGTTTAACGCAACGAATATTCTTATTACGATTTACGATCTGCACGAAGAAAAATTAAAATTGCTGATTTATTAAAAATTTCTTCAAATTATTCGTAATACGGTAAAAAAAACGGGGCTGCAGGCCGTTTCGTGTAAAACTTTTAGCACAATCCTTATATATCGGAACACGTGTTCAAGCACCTGCACCGTGCCTTGATATTATTTACGTGAACGATATTACGATAATACATTTCTCTTTTACTAAATATTTAACAGAAAACCTTCCAATTCATTCGTTAAGGGCCTGCAGTTCCGTTTTAACCGGAATACTTGAAGAGATTCTTAATATATTAGAAATATATTTAATCAGTGAGTTTTCTCCGTATGGGGGAAATCATTATTTTGTTTTTGTTATTGGTGATCCGTTGCTTTTATTAAACTTTTTGTGATTGGTGGTACGTTTGTTTTATTAAACTTTTTGTTATTGGTGATCCGTTGGCTTTATTTAACTAGGTAATTATATTGTTCATGTACACTGAAAAAAAATCTTTTAACCACCATACCTGCCCTTACCTCCGTGTTCGGCTCTCGACTAGCAAACTGGAGGTCGTGGGTTCAAACCCCGGCGTGCGGCGTGAAGTAAATTTTATTTGATTGATCTGTGTTATTTCACAATTTAATTTACGAACGGTGTTCATTTGAAAAGTAATTATGATCGTCTCTCTAATTATTTATCAAAAGTATAATACAATTTTATTACACAGAAAAATTACAATTTTTGTTTTTGATAGGCAGAGGACTCACAATGCGTACAATTATAATTTCCCGTGATTTTTCACCTATCTACGCTAGTACGTACATAATAAATTGACAAAGTAGGTATATATTGGTCAAATAAAAAATAAAAACTTCATTAATATAACGACTTTCCATTAAACCAACGAAATTACTCAATTAACAAAGGTAGAACCATCAAACGTCTCAATGTTTTCTTTTTTTCTAACGGTTTATACAAACGAAACTGTTGCGGCTTGCTTCGCCACATTACGATAAAGTTAGTATTCGGAACGTGCCGTTATCAGACACACAGACACACACGAAGCCCCGATTGACGGCGATATGCATTTTGGTTGCATTTTTACGCACAGCGGAAAATGCGTTATAAGGCTTTGCACTAGAAAATTATGCAAACTGGGTTTTTAGGTTACAGATTAACTTATCGAAGTTGTCATACGGTGTTAGTATTTTGCTATATTTATGAATGTATATGGTTTTTATGTATTTTTAGTAAATACATTTGGTTTTTGGCGCTACATTCTCACTGTGAAAATGGTACTTTTAAAATTAGTTAGATAAAATATCTGTAATGTTGTAAATTTTTTTGTATACAAATAAAATAAATAAAACAAATTATTAAGCTTATAAGTTTGTATTACTTTTTGCTATAAAATGATTTATTTAGCTATAAAATGATACATTTTAAATCTAGTGTATATTAATGAATTCCTTCGTTAAAGGCCTCCAATCTCGTTTTCAACCGGATTACCAATAATTTAAAGAGATGTCTTAATAAATTAGCAATATTTATCTCTCTCCGTGTACTTGGCTTCGCCTAGTAGTAGATTATATGATTAATTTTTGAAAATTTTGACTGAGCAACTATCGCGCCGTTCTTCCGAAGGGATACTACCCAAAATTACTATCCTCCTTATATTAGATTAAATACTTGACATTATTATTTAAGTATTTTACGTATTTCTGCGCAAATACATAGGTTACCAATAATAATTGACTGAATAATTGGGATTTCTATAGTTTAAAAGCCCATAAGACAGAAAAACGCATAGGGTCATCGGAAGACCCACTTGGTTACAGACGTTATGTTTGGCATCTTGGCCTGTCAAGAGTTAAAGAAAAATATGTATGCAATTGGTATTAGAAATGTGCATAGTGTAAAATTAAAATGTATGTTTATGTTAGATTTGATTTCCTGGATGGAGTCCCCCTTGAAGGTACTCTGGAGACGGGAGATGTTCAAATAAACGACTGCTTGCACAATTTTTGTGTTCAACTTTTTTCACTTCTATTCCGCATGTTTTTTGCCTATTATATTGTATTCTGTCTGATTTCTATTTGTTACTTCAAAATATGGAATGTATTGGATCGCACTACCCCTGCATACATTCTTGAATAAACTCTCATCATTATTAGACCCCATGAAGTTGGAATATCTATCTACTTTAAGTTTAATAAATAAATTAAAAATATATATAGGTAGAGGTGTGGGTGAGTACTATTTTGTTATTCCAGAGAGACCAATGAACTTGAATTGAGTAGAGAATTATTAAGCTAACTTCTGGTAGACGGTTTATGTGTTCAGTGTTTGATACCTAATTGTTACTAATATTATTTTATTAATTTATCAGCTTTTTTGTATAATTTTCGACGGCTTGCTAGATATATTCTAGGCTGGGCGTAAAACCAAATAAAAAAATACGTACCGAACGATATATCAGACTGAATGACACGATTGAAATCTGTCGTAAAATTCGATGGACACCTGAAGAAATATTTATATTTCATAGACTTATAATACGTGCCATTACGCCCACACACCTGTTTAAATACCTAATTTGGTTACCGACTCGATTAAACCGAGCAAAGGTAAACGGAACCCGTTAAGCCTTCAGATAGTCACATACAGTCAATAACTTTATCAATTCAAATGCCAAGTGAATTGGGTATAGCAAGCTTAGTGGCTCGGTGGTAAGAGCATACATCAATTGCAAAAACAATTTTTTGTTATTTGTGTTTTACTGTCAGTGCAACATGTTTGAAGGTGGAAATTAAAACCACAACACTCTTAAAACATTCTTTTAAAACAAGACTACACCTCAGGTTAATTTGTTCGATTTTGGGAACAGCTCACATAGGTATCAAAGAAATCGTTGTGACTTCCTTACTATCATGGTGAGAAATAGGATCTAAAGAGAGAGAAAACACCCCGCTTTATATTCAAATTCTAAAAGTTAACGACAGAAGAATTAAAATGAATGCCTCTATGAAGCCAATGTTTTCTACAACAATTTGAAAAAAAATTAACAAACTTTGTTATTTTTTTACAAAAAACGACAAAAAGTAAAGTCGCAATAACGTTTATAATACAATCGTCTAATAAAATGTGTGCATGTTTTTTCGTTAACTACGATTTTAATTAGAAAAACCGTAGGTTGAGCCTTTTAAAAACATTTTTTGTATTTGCATTTCATCATCTTTCAAAAACAGTTTTCAGTTTTAAATACTCTGACCCTCTGACAGAATATGCCAGTGGCCTGAGGAGTCAAACGAATATGAACTTTACATTAATTAAATATCTCTTTGGTAGGTGTATTTACACAAAGTAATATAATATATACGTTATTTACTCTACTTCTTGTTAATTGGGTAAGCTATAAGAAATAGGATGCACCCATATGCTTTGTACTTTATGCTTCAGTAGTTTTGATTTTGGTTTCAAGTGGTTTTGATTTCGAGTAACTGTGAATACAGATAAAGAGGCCAGTAATCGATATTCGTTGGTGATAACAATGCGTGTTTAGTACGTGAATTATTATGGAACAGTCGAGTTATTTGCATAACAATAATATCACACGTTTATGATGAGTTTATGTGCCATATGTGATAGCATAACTATTAAACACTACTTCTTATAAACACGTAATAATAACTGTGTTTTGGTAAAACACTTTAAGCAACATTTTTTGGAAACGTTTCTTTTCAGTGGTTTCTTATTATAGAAAAGTATTCAAAGTAAGACGAAATGGTAAAGTAGTTTTTTTCTGATTAAGGCATTTTTTATACTACAAACTAAATTTATGTGAATCTAGAATGTGTCCTCTGTACAATTCTATTGAGTGTAACTACATAGATATATATGCAAATAGTCTCGCTTATTTTAAAAAGCAAATTAGCAATAGATTGTGAATGTTTGTTTGTTTTTTTTTTTATTTTCTGTTTTTTTTTTGTTGCTTTTGTTTTTTTGGATCATATATTTATCTGAATGTTTTGTTTTTGATATCTCTTTTTTTTGCCTTTGCTCACGTTTTGCTGTTTATATTTTTTTTGTTAATACATAGTGTATAGTGACACTTAAACTGTGCATGATGTGAACATTTTTAAGTGGACTTTTGACATATACATTTTTTTTGCAGAGCTTATCTAATAATTTTTTTTCATGTTAATAGTCTGTAAATGTTCCTAAACAATAAATAAATGTGTACAATTTTTATAACGTTATTTGGAGAAAATCTTAGATGAAATTACACGACCCTCAATTATCTCCTATAAATAGAATTGCAATAAAGTGGCTAAATGGGTTGTATTAAAGCACAGTCGATATAATCGCTGCAGATTGAGGATTTGATAGAATGAAGAAGTAGTACTCACCACTGTTAGATGTCTGAGAGGGCGGTGGTGGAGCCCTGCGACGGTCCCGGCGAGCAGAGGGCGCTGGGGCGGGGGCGGGGGCGGGGGCCTGCAAGCCCGGCGCTGACACCGCCCTCTGCGCCCGGCTGAACCCGGGCGGGCGGTAGCGCGCACTCTTCACATAGCCGCCCCCGCCGCCGCCCACCGTGGGCAGGCGGGGCAGGGACCCCGTGGGCCCACGCGGCCGCCGCTCTTCCTCCTCCTCACCATCAGCGGAGTCCCCTGAGTCGGGGACGCTAGACCGACGACGGCCACGGGCTCCACCCGCCCAGAGACGCTCTTCGCTTGCTGCCCCTCCAATTGACCCGCAGCTCCGCACTCTATCCAGCTGTTCTCGCGAAGGACTCTTGTGTTGGAAAAGTAAATCACCCGCAGATCTGCGCTTGGCAGCTAAAGCGCTAGATCCTTCAGATCCTAGAAGCGATAGCTTATTTCTGGAGTCCGCTGCCATCAGGGCGGACTCGAAGCTGCCTCTCCACGAGAAGCGCTCGTAATCACTAGCCTCGCGCTCTTCCGCTATGTCTGACACTCCGCCTGATTGATGGAGAGCGTTCCGCGCTGCCTCGCCCAGCAACAGGTCGTGGGACTTGCTCCTCGGGAGGAACCCGTAGCCCAGCGTGTCTTCAGCGGCGACTAATCTGTCTACCAGCGGAAGGTCGGTGGTGCTGTCGTCATCTTCCGTCGTGGAAGCCGAGGAGACCTTGTGCTGTAGCCGCCTGTGGTAGCGTACCCTCGGGGAGCCCCCGGCGTGGCTCTCCCCGCTGGAGACTTCGTGCATGAGAGCTACCAGCCTACTTCCAATGTGGTGCATTACCTTAGCTATCAGGGGCGGCGAGCTGTGAGGCGAGGTTTCATTACTGACAATCTTATCTTGTTCGGCTGTCGCCATTTTATTCAAGGAAGCTACGAGCTTCTGATAGACGAAAGCTGTGTCTCTATTAAAAACGGCATTATCATCATCGTTCACTTTCTCCTCGTCGTTGGGCGGATCGTCGATGTTTTCGAAGTTATTTATGATACGTTTACAGCTGTCAGAAATTTGCTGCTGCAGGGCTGACTTAGATCCCCCGGCGCCTTCGAGGTCCGAGCTGGTGTAATCTGAAGAGTCATAGGAATCACTCCAGGTGTCTTCACTAGACAAGTATTCTACTATCTCCCGGACCTCCTCGTCCCGTATCCCTGGGACGGTTTTCATGAGTCTCGTGAGCTCGCTCTCGAAGTAAACTAACTGGGGAGGCTTGGTGCCTCTACGCACCCGGGGGCTGGCCACGGGGCGACTGAGGGTGGGGGTGGTCGGTTTCGAGTTAGTATTCGAATTAGAATTTGAATTAGAATTCGAATTAGTATTAGAATTAGTATTAGAATTAGAATTAGGAACGTGTATATTGTTTTGAGCGTTCGCCGATGCGGCGACCATACTTTTGAAAAATTGTCTCATTTTATTCATCATTAAATTAGTTTCCTCGTCCGACGACCAATTATTAAAGCTATCTTTGCGCATGAGAGAATTTGTCGTTAAAGCGGACATCGTAGCAATATCACTTTTTTCTTCGAGATCAACTTTGTTTTCTTCGGCAATTTCTTCTAAATCTAATTTTAATTCGGTGGCCCGCGTAGAGCCCCACTCGCTAATACTGCCGCTTTCATTTCCGTTCTTTAATAGATCATCGCAGCTGCCGACGAAACCACTATCTCTACTTGTCTGCTTCTTACTGTTGGCAAGGTCGGAAGCCAGGGGCAAGAAATCGGGCTGCGGGGTTTTCCTCCCGTCTTCGTCCCCATCCGACACTGATCTCGTGTCATCATCGTCCCTTACTTCTAGGGAAAATCGCTTTTCATCTGCAGGGGAATTTCTACATTTTTTGCCGTGCTTTTTTCGTTTGACAGTATCGCTTTGGCCGTCGTTCTTTTCAAAATTATTAATGTCTTCGAACGTGTCGGTTTCGGTACTCGACTCCCCTGAATCTAGGGGTATTTCGGGGTGGTTCTCGGGGGTCGAGGCAGGCGGGGGGGGCTCGGAGGCGGCCAGCAAGTTGTCCAGGGAGGAGGAGTGGGACCTCCCCGTGCCCCGCGCCCTCACCAGCCTTTTTCTTCTCTGCTCGGGACTGGGCCTCCCTTCACTATCACTACCCACACTACCCGATCCATCCGAATCTCTCCTCTCCCGGGTGAAACCCATAAAGCCTGTAAGAAAGTATTTTTCTAGCCTTGACGAGGCGAGCTCGGCGGGGTCCCTACCTTCATTCTGATCCAAATCCTCGGTACCCGGTAAAGAATCTACACCTTCACTACACACACTACTCGTTTCAGAAAATACATCTCCGTTTTCGTCATTCACTCGTTGTCCGTCACCGAGACCGAAGAAGAAATATTTTTCTAGTTCGGTAGCCGATATCGGCCTCATCTTCCTCAAGCTCTGCTCGGCTTCGCTCTCTTCGCAGCTCTCCTCCACTATGGTGTGCAGCGTGAAGTCGATGGCCGCCCTACGGTAGCCCCTCAGTTCCTCTTCGCGATCAGCAGAAGAGGAAAGAGTGACTTCATCCCCGGAGTCTGTGTCCGTGGGAGTCGTAGTGGGCATATCGTCTTCATCGTGGCTGACGTCCTCCACCCAGGAGTCGTCGTCCGCCAGTCCCTCCTCCAAGCACACCACGGCGGAGAGCGTGTCCTCGTTGGTCACTACCGTCACGTCGCTTTCAGAGCCGGCTCGCTCGCCCGCCCGAGCCGCCCCTTCGAGCGCACTGCCGTTGGAGAGAGCCATTTCGCGGTCGTACATGTCTAGATCGGTGGGCTCGTCCGCGCCGTCCTGCCAGTTGGTGTGCTGCACGGTGACGCCCGCCATGAGCGTGGTGGTGTCACTGGTGACGACTGACACTCGCGGTAAACTGTCCTGCGTAATGGTGACCCGACTGGTATAGCGCGCACTGCGGTCCGCGCGGCCCGGCCGCTCGCTGTCGACTGGTCCCCCTCCGCTGCGCGATTTCTCTCGCGGTCGCTGCTTGCTCTCCGCCTCTACCTCAGTAAACGTAGAGGCGGAGGTACAACTGGAGGTAGCCTCTTTAATTAGTAGCTCGCTAAGCGTGCGCTCGATACCCTTTACCAAATCCACATTACTGCCGTCCGCTCTCACTGATAAGCTGTTATTCACAAGGCGGCCGGTGTTGTTTCCCTCATTCCACTCCGTCGGATCTGAGCGGACGTCGATTCTCGTTTTTTGTACGGATTTTGTTTGTTTCTTAATGTCACTCTTAAATGGCGGAATGTCAAAATCGTAACAATGATCGACGTTAGATTTACCGTTTAGAATGGAAGACAAGTCCGTGAAATTATACGTTTCTGGCTCGGAGTTGGTTGAATATTTAGAAAACTTTAATAAATCGCTTTTGTTATCATATTCCACATTATTGCACATAATCTCACTCGAAATAATTTTATTTTCTATATCTTTATCACATAATATATTTTTTTCATCACTTATCTTAGTTATTTCGTTTAAGTCACCGTTGCTCCACGATAAATCGATATCACCGATAATATCTGCGTTTTCCACTTTATCTCCCGCTTGAGATAACAGGGCCGAAACGGTATCTTCCGACTTGCCATTGCCCAGAACAATGTCGCAGGAATAAATATCCCGGGCATATTCATTTTCACCCGCGTTAAACATATTAATATCACAAAAGCGCTTGAAGTCTTTGGACGATGACTTAATGTTCTCGGTGGAGCCGAAGTGGTCGGCCGGTGACAGAAGGCACGAGTCCGCGTCCTCTGCGGCGACAGGTGCGGATGTGGGAGACGGAGAGCGGGGCTCACACTTCTCGGGAAACAAAGAGTAATTGATGCAATCTTCTGTCGGCTCGTCCGGTCGAGTGTGCTCTGCTTCGGCTAATGCGCCCCCCGAAGGAATCCCCTCCAGCGGCTCCTCGGCAGACACACTTTCTTGATTGAGCAAATCGTTGTGAAGATTCTTAGTGGCTTCCTCAACCGTGAGCCCGCTGGATTCTGAAACATCTGTGTGAATTTCCCTGACGTAATTCAGCACTATTCCACAGTCTTTTTCAGTGTCCGTATCGTTATCCGAGGTGTCGGATTCTCCACTGTGCGTGTCGCTGTTAGATGTAGAGTTGTTGGTATTTGCACTCACTCTGAATACTTTGGAAAAACTGCGCAATGTTCTTTCGGCATTTTCTGCAGATTTTTCCGAATCGGAACAAGATGAATCTCCGTCATCTTCTATGACGGAGCTGCGGGGGGAATCTCCATTTTGGCTACATCCGGTAACGTTGTAAGCCCTCCTGGTCAGTCTTCGATCTTCATCTTCACTGTCGGAACCAGATTCGGAGGAGGAAGCGAAGGCATTTTCCGAAGCGAGGTAGCCCCGCAACTCGGGGGTTTGGCGCCCGTCACTATCGGCTTCCTCCACGAAAGGATAATCGACCCCTCCGGTTTCCAACTCTATTCCGAGAATAGGTTCTACGAGATCGGTAATAATTAAGTCACTAAACTCTACGGGGTCCACGTCCTTAGCGGGATCGGGCACCATCACTGTATTGACGTTCGCTGAAAAGACACCCTCGAGCGCCGCGGGAGGTTCTGCACCAACTGAAGTGTCAGTGTCTTGACACGAGTCGGCCGCGCGCGGCTCTTCCTCCTTATCAGTTTTCCCCCCCTCGGGCCCGAGCCCGAGCCCGAGCCCGCCGCTATCGCGCAGTGCGGCGCCGACCCGAGGCCCGCCCGGGCTGTCGACCCGCAGTCGCGCGTCACTCAACAATACCTCATCACAATCATTGTCTTTTTTTAGCGACTTCAACGAAGTCTTTTCATCGTCGGTAATGGACGGGGTTTCGAAAGGCGGGTTATCACTTTGTATATTTATATGGTTACTGAGAGTAAACTTATGCGAGGCACTATTAGATTTGATGTCAATGTCCGCATTCGCATTATGCACGGCGGTATTTGAATCCTTTTTCGTTTCGCATCTCGACATGACGGCACTGTCGAGGAAAAACGGGATGAATTCACTGTGAAATAATTTATGACCGACAAACTGTAAATTAGAATTAATCGCGTTAGAGTTCAACTCTCTGATTGCGGAACCCGCGGAATGCCCTTCACTATTTTGCGACTTTGCTGCGAGATCACTTGGAAAGTTCTTTATATCACTGGTTATTTCTTTGTTCGACGGATCCTGTTTCGTCAGAGGGGAAGAAGACATTTCGTCTCTTTTTAGGAAAAGAGAAGAATCCGGGGAAGAAGTGGCGAAGTCCGCTGTGAAGGGCCAGCCTATTCCCTTGAGCCGCATCTTCATGGCGTCGGGATAGGCCAGGAGCGAGTCCCACAGCGGCACGGGCACGGGGACAGGTACGGGCACCGGGACGGGCACGTACCTGGGCAAGGCCCCGCAACTCCTGCAGCCTCCTGCCTCGCCACACCGCACTCCGCTTCTCATGCTGTCCAGGGTCGCGGTCGCGCAAGGATCCTCATTTCTGCTGTACTCCCGGTAGCACCTGATATTCTTCTTCTTGGTCAGCAGACTGTCGGACGACGAGTGAGAAAAGCTGCTGGTGGTCGGTTCATCATCCGTGTCACTCTCCCTGAACTTTCTGCCGACTGAAGGACTTCCGAACGGTGAATCGCAAGTTGATAACTTCCTGAAGACTTTAGGGCTGCCGAAAGGAGTGCTCCAACTCCAGTCCTTGAGGATCGGTTTGGCCGAGTTGTTTCCAGACTCGAAGTAATCCCAGTCGCAGTCTTCCAGACTGAAGTTATGAGTGATGGAGGAAGCCGAGGAAGAACTATCCTCGTTCTCCTCCTCCTTGGAAGAAGAGTCGGAGCTGATGAAGACTAGCCTGTAGTCCTCGGGATGCATGCGCCCGGGATCCAGCTCGGGGACTTCTTCGCGGATCAAACCGCTTCCTGAAAGACAAACAACAGTTAACCTTAATAACATATCATGGTTGCATCTTGCATGTGGAATTAATAGCATAGCCTTGGATTATCATATATCTACGGGGATAGCGCTAGCGTGTAGAGTGTATGGGCGATGGCTATAATCTGTGAATGATTGTATAAGGAAACTGGCCAAGGTACCGCAAGTAATGACATTAAAGATTGCACCTACTCTAGAGCCGGCCCACACGTGTGTCATGCCTTGTGCCTGTCTTGTGCCTTGTGTCTTGCAATCAATACCCAGCCTCACAACACCCATTTAACCTTCGTGGATGATGTCAGCCCTCGGGGGAGGCAGTACCTTAGAATTGCTGGATTAAATCCTACATACAAAACTAACACAATAAATTGCACAAGTCACAACAACCACACTTAACCATTTAACACATACGTTAAGTTTTTTTATGTTTAAATGTTGACAAATTATATTGTTCCGTGATCTACATTGAAACATAAAATTTGTAATTATTAAGGTAAGCAATACATATTTCATTGGTAATAAATAAACATGACTAATCTTGGGTTAGGTATATCTATATCAGAAAAAAACATTTACGTCAAGGATTTACAATAAATAAATGAAACGAAAATACTTCGTTTTGAGTCACTTTATTGATATATTTTCATCAGGGCTGTTATAAAAATAAGGATGAGAAGGATAAGAAAGATGGTACGGACTTACCGAAACCGGTTGACAGTGAAAATATATCATAAAGTGACTTAAAACCAAGTATTTTCATTTAATTTATTTAAAATGTCAAGTCACAGTGTATTTGCTTCTTGAAATAAAAAAAATAATAGGAAGAATTTACGCTGGTGCGAAGTGAAAATGGCTTCTTGAATTTCACTCTGAAAGCTGCATTTGAAAAGTAACTCTGAATCTATTTCAAATGTAATTTAAAAAAGCAATAATTTGATGAAATGAATTGAAAAAATAACAAAAATTACACAATATTACAAAGGAATAAAACCATATAATTTTTGTTGTTTGTTTTTGGGGTGTTATGCCGTGTTGCGCTAACTCCTTCTTTAGCCGACGTTTCGGACAGCGTTGCAGTGTCCATCATCAGGGCAGATCCGGTAGATCCGAAGATGTGTCGGCTAAAGAAGAAGTTAGCGCAACACGGCATAATACCCCAAAAACAAACAACAAAAATGCTTTTGGCCGTGAAAATCTAAAAACTTACCAAACCATATAATATTTACAAAGCTTTCACAACAGGCACTTAAAATATTTTGATGTTTGCAATAACTATTATTGTACATATTACAAAAATATCGTGGTACATGAATAATAAAACCATAGTGTTGCATTAATAAAACGCGAAATAAATTAATTTTACATAACGCCACAAGTGAACAATGCACAACAATAGCTTTCACGTGAAAGCTTACGAAAAAAGTATTAAATAAGTTACGTATTTATTGAAATTTCTAACAATATATTGTGAATGTCTAAATAAATAAATAAATTAAGCTTTTGAACGTACATGTATAATACCTAGTAGAGAATCCCTCTTTTAGAACAAAACGCCGGAAATAGCCGAACACTTCCGAGTGCAACCGAACCCGAACGGTTCCGGAGTTTGGCCTCAACTAAAGGCGGCCCGAACTCAACTGCTGAACCGAAGAAAACCATTCCGCTCAGGAAGGACTGCAGACGGTACCAACGCATACAAATATACCGTCAGACGTGTGGCACCACGCAAAAAACCCCAAACAAACAAAAAAGTTATATTTATTGTTAGGTTAGTCGTTTTAACTCTTTTTGTTTGGTGGTTGATTGTGCAATATTTTTTTTTATGTTTTTTTGTGTTGTTTGTGCGGACGGGTTTCAGTTGGTGAGTTTGTTGGGGGTGGTTGGTGGTGTCCCCCCTTTGGAGGAAAGGGAGGGACGTATAGAATAAAATCAAAAAGGCTTTTATTGTGGCTAGCGCTTGGGGGACAATATGGTTCATGGACTGGCCGCCTCGCGCGGGCGTTGTTACTTCGGACGAGTATTTTTGCACTAAATAAAATAAACTGCGTTTTTTTTAATGCTTTTTGATGTCTGGCGTAGCGGGATGGTATAATATGCAATTACATGGAATATATAGTTCTTAAGTAATGGGAGTTTTTTAAAAAGATTTTTTATAATATATTAGGACTGGGTGACGTTGTTTTATTTTTTAGGCTATGTGATAATGGGGCCCTGAGAAAATATGATTTATTTGATTCCAAAGTTTTAGATGCTATAAAACCAAAAATCTGTTTTAAATGGCTTTAGCTTTGCTTGGCGAATAATACTAGTGAATCAAGAATCGATACCAAGTCAAGAGTTGGAAATACTGAAGACTACCTATTTATGAGACGATTATATGAGAATTGGGCAATATTTAACGGGGTATTGGCCAACTCAACAAGCATGATTATTAACTATTACGATTATTTATATTTTTTTTACTAATTATTAAAGATTACTTACAATTATTTATGATTATTTGCGATTATTAACGATTATTTACGATTATTTACAATTATTAACGATTATTTACAATTATTAACGATTATTTACAATTATCTACGATTATTTACAATTCTTTACGATTATTTACAATTATTTACGATTATGTAAGATTATTTCGTATAAATAATAATTAAGAATGTTTATTTAAGTATATAACCGGGAGTTACGATGCATTGCATTACTGATTGTTATGTCTAGGTAGAAGTTGACGTAACAATGAAAAATATTTTTAGTAGGAATGTAGTTCAATTTGTCAAGAGAAATGTGAACATATTTTTTTACGATTGTTTTAACTGTTGTAAGCAAATTGCACAAATATTATAACAAAATTATTATGACATTATTCGTTTAACGATTATTTAATCAGTGAAGAAATCAGATATTATGAAGATACATCTTATACAGATTCAAAATATTCACAAAGCCATTGTTGACTTAAAATATGGTATGTACCTACATGCATATATTAAGACTCCATAACACGCGAATGAAAGCAACACAGCGAGTTGATATACCTAGACACCTTAAATAACAGTACACACATAGGTATTTTATGATTCCAGAGCTTACCGTCCAAGAGTTTTTTAGTGGAACACATGAACAAATTTAATTTTCTGCATTAAACGGGTAGGATGTTTAAGTCGTGTACATTAATAATACTTGGATAATTTGTAGGGAGTCGTTTTAGTGAATAATAATATTTACATTATTTTTACTTTTGAAAACTTAACGCTTTATAAATGGTAACTATATCAATAATGCTAGCTGTAGCCCGCCTCGTGTTGCTGTGGCTCAGTCGGTCTGTGCAGATAGAAAAACAATATCGCGTGTTGCCTTTGCGTCCAACAGATGGCGCTGCGTTTAAAAATAGCATGTTTTTACCTGTCTCAGGTATATAGGTATATTAAAACACACGCGCATTCGAATGCAACGTTGGGTCAAAATTTCTAAGCAATTGATGAAGAACTTTCGGAGATTTAAGATTTTGAACAAACGAACATATAGATTTTTATTTTTATGGATAGATAAATTCAAATAATTAAATTTAAAAAAACATGCAACATAAAAGAAAAAATATTGTAGGTGCCACCTGAAATTAAATTCTCCATTACAACTCGAAATCCTTTTTTATTCCATAACCTGTCATTCTTTTTTTTTAAATTTAATTATTTGGATTTTATTATCGAATATTGTTTCAATTATTAATAATAACAATTTAAACAAATGAAACAATGTTGCATTATTTCTCCTTCCCCCATTCTTCACTAATCCCTAAATAATAATAATAATAATAATTGGATGACTTGCACCGTTTTTGTGCAAAATCACCTTAAGGGCGCTGTACAAATTTATAATACATTTCTACAGTGATATATGTTATTACTAACTATTTATGGAGATAATATACAGTATAATACTTACCTGGTAGGTCACTTGAGATTAACACTTAATTAAAATTATCTAATTGTTTATTAGCGAAATTTAGATACAGGATTTAGGACATAATTAGAAAATTGGATGTAACCGGATTTTCTCTCAGGAATGGTATATTTGATTTAAGGGTATGACAGCTTAAAAAGGTAAGTTTGACACGCCTCCACCCCCACTTTAACTATTTGAAATATATTATGTTCTAGTTAGTATATTTTGCCCGGTGACCGGATAAATCATCACAATGATAATTCATTACATCTTTAAAAAGTTATATAAAGTCATGGAAAGAGATGAAACAAAAACTTGATTAACTTGGTTAAGGAGGTTACGTTAGGTTGGGTTAATTTTTTTTTTCATCGTTTTTAATGACTTTATATCACTTTTTAAAAGTGTGTTGAATTGTCACTGTGTTGAGTTATCATGGAACCATTTTTCCCAGAGGAAGGAACGGTTGTTTAGAAACCGGTCAGGGTATATAAAAAAATTAGTGGTTCAAACAAAGAAATAATGTTAAATTTATTTATGATGGATAACCACAGGATAGCTACCTTCAAAGGAATTTAAAAATTATTTAGTTTTCACAGCGTTTATTTGGTTTTAGTAAGAACGATTCAACGAATCCCGTTAACAAAGTGGGTGGCATCGTGAATGCATCTTACCAAATAGTCAAAATTACAAATCGAGACGAGCGGTGCTTTTCATTGTTAGAAAGACGTTATGCAACGATGATCTCAAACTCTACTATGATGTTGTGATTCGGCCCTCTATCTCCATCGCCTTGTATTATTCCATTCGAAGCATTTTTCGATGCTGTTGGCGCCGAACTGAAGGCTGAATTACACGAGAGGCTTAGGATGGAAACTGTGCGACAGTAGAGCGGGAGTCGAGTTGTAACAAAGGTGTCGTGACCAAGTCACTTCGTGTCCTCGCTATCGAAGGCGATCATTTACGAAGTAATACGCCCTGTGAGAAAGTACAGCGACAAAGATTGCACGGCCGGGTTTCCAATAGAAAGTTCACTCTAAAACTCTAAACGCTAAACACAGGAGTACAAAACATACAGAGCGGAAAAAACAATCCAATAATCCTTCACAATAACGACCAATTTCACGTAAAAGTAGTTTTTGCGAAATCTAGGATTCAATCAAAGATCAACGCGTTATTTAGTTTAGGAGGCGGGTTTGGGTACCACAGCTCTGGGAACCATTTATTGGATGACCAACACCTCTGCCATAGGTCACCCCAAGTGGTTCGCAACGTTTGGTGATTTAGCAGGGGTTTCCTGGGTCATTGGGTGAGGTGTGTTCACGGTGCGCCTGCACACCAGTGGCACGGCGTACTGGATCGGTAGAAGCTGGTTTGGGAAGACCCTCTGACCTCTCTCTTTGATCTCTCTTGACCCATCGCCTTGCGTCGTAGCGGGAGAGATATATCATTCGTCCATCACTCCTGGATACACCCCTCATACCTTTTCCTTCCCATAACCTTCAACCCATCCTTTCCTTAAAAATACCCACAACACACCATCCCCAGAGATGACATAAGCCATAAGGGAAAATTATTTTCCTCAGGACTTTCTGTGTGGGGTTAAAGTTTAAAAAAAGGAACAATTTTGCGAGCATGGGAAACGTTTTTAAAATCTCTTACCGCTTTGGTTTTTTTGTAAAATTATTTATCATTTTATACGAAACTAAAAAACGCATTTAGTTGGACATACATATAATAAACGTTATCGTTACTACATATTTTTTCGATTTATATCAAAAAAATTATTTGATAATTGGCAAACCTCGACTGAGTAAACTGTTTGGCGGTTTTCTCTTATTTTAACAATAGTAAACTTTTATGAAAAGAGAAATAGATGTGCTACCTTTCTAAATCTGTTTATATTGTCATGCGTCTGACCATAATGGAAAAGGAGATAGGTAGAGTTTTATGAGGACGTATCATTTGGTGACAGATGTAATTATTCAATTATTTAACAGTATTTATGAAAGGGTAGTAGATATGCATTTTCAATTCATGGCGATATATATATATATATTTCAAAAGTTCGATCAAATCAAAGATGTTGATTTTTTTAAAGTGAAATTCATTACTAGAAGATTTAACAAAAGTGTAGCGATCCTAAAAGTATAACTGAATGTTGATTATAAAAATTGTTGGCGGCCCCCGTGGTCGAGGGGTAAGACTTCTGACTTTTGAAATTTTATTAAATTATTTTGTTGCTTCACAATTGATTCATTACAAATAGTTTATAGATATTTGCGGCATGTTACAGATTGGTAGATACTCTCAATATAGCCATGCTGAAAAACCACCATTCCGAATTGAAATGTTTCTTTAAATGGCTTTTAGCCAAGTACCAGCTTCCCCATCTTCTTCACACATTTCCTTAGCCTCATAACATACCCTGATTAAGGATGCCATAGTCTCACTGGCTCAAGACGGCTGGGAACAGCTGAGACGTATGCTGTATTCACAAAAAAATCGCATAAATATAAAAATAACATGAAGGTTCAAGGGGTAGTAAAAAAATAATTACAATAAGATTGGCTGGCGAATGATTCGCCATCGCCTCGGGTGCTTGCTAGTGCTGCTCACTTTCTTATTAAAAGCAAACATGAAACCCTTTTCATAGAGAAAATCATAGAGGCATATCACTCCTATGCACAGCATATAAAATCTACACCATGATACTGAAACAAAGAATTGATAAATATGCAGAAAACCTACTGGGAGAGTATCAGGCAGGCTTCCGCACCGGTAGATCCACAACAGACCAACTGTTCACCGTCAGACAGATCTTGGCAAAGTGCTGGGAATTTGACATAGACATACACCAACTATTCATTGATTTCAAGCAAGCATATGATAGCATAGATCGGGAGTGTCTATATGACATACTACTACAATTCCAGATTCCACCTAAATTGGTTAGGCTCATAAAAGCCACAATGTCAGACTCAAGAGGTCAGGTCAAAATAGACGGAGAATTGTCGGAAGAATTTACAGTATCACAGGGACTTAAACAGGGGGACAGTCTGGCTCCCACTCTCTTCAACATTGTGCTCGAACATGTAATACGAAAAACACTAATAGACACTGGCTCCAATATTTGTTTCAAGAGCAGTCAAGTTGTCGGATATGCGGATGACATCAACATTGTCGGAAGATCAATTTCAGCCATTAAGGAGGTCTTCGACCCTTTAGAAATAGCGGCGCGGGAAGTAGGACTGCGAGTTAATGTTGACAAAACAAAAATGATGGTACAGAGCAGGAACCCTTCGCACAGAAGAAGAAGTAGTGCACTATTTAAAGACAACTACTCATACGAAGTGGTCGATCAATTCACCTACCTGGGCTCCAGCCTGACAGAGAACAATGAGGATCCAGCAGAAATCAGAAGAAGAATCACAGCAGCCAACAAAACATACTTCTCTTTGGTGCCAGTGTTTAAGTCACGTAGTGTCCACAGAAAAACCAAAATAACCATATATAAGACCATTGTAAGAACTGTATTGGCATATGGATGTGAGGCGCTGACACTGACAGTAAAGATGGCTGAAATGCTGGATACTTTTGAAAGAAAGGTGCTGAGAAGAATATGTGGACCGGTGAAAGAGGACGAACAGTGGCGTATCCGGCACAATAGAGAATTGTACGATATATATAAGGCCCCTAGCATCTCTGCACACATGAGACTCCTCAGGCTGAGATGGGCTGGTCATGTACAGAGAATGCCGGATACACGCGTCCCAAAAAGAATTCTGACTGGTCACCCAGGTGGAAAGAGAAAAGTGGGAAGACCCAGACTGAGGTGGGAAGATGAGGTAAGAGGGGATGCAGCACAGCTTCTCCAGGTGACAAACTGGAAGTCAGCCGCTGAGGACAGGAGGAGTTGGAGGCGACTGTTGCAGGAGGCCAAAGCTCGATATGGGCTGTAGCGCCATCGAAGATGAAACCCTTTTATCCCAGATGACATCATCAAACACAACACAGATAAAGCTCAATAAAGCGAAACAGCCTCATTGCTGATGGTATCTATGCAGATTTTCTCTGTATCCAAAGTAATGTTTGTAAAAATCCTTAGCTTTGTGAGACAAAGGGACAA
The DNA here is from genome assembly GCF_061612785.1 of Hesperophylax consimilis. Taxonomy (NCBI): domain Eukaryota; kingdom Metazoa; phylum Arthropoda; class Insecta; order Trichoptera; family Limnephilidae; genus Hesperophylax; species Hesperophylax consimilis. Next base: position 38,868,896 of record NC_142841.1, read on the forward strand.
TATTTTTTTCATACGATTCATTGTTTGTACTTGGACGTCACTCCATAACCGGTAATGCATACTTATATTGGGGTTGCACAAATTGTAACTCTAGAAGACCCCTGTTCGTGTTGTCATCCAATACGAGACATCCTGATTACAGACCACAGGGGTTGTATAGTGAAAATTTGCATGTGTAACCGAAGATAATAAAGGAGGTTTTGCAATTCATGCAAGCAACCCCCTTTCACAGCGTCAACCAATACAAGATTCTTTTTTTGCAGCGCAGTGTTAAAAATGTACAGTACTAGTGGACCCCGCAATTTTTCGCTATTGCTTATGTCTTTCTCGGGCATCCCCGACTTCTTCCACCATTCAATACTACTTATGACAATGCTACTGATAAAAAAATATATTACATCGACTTTAATTCAACTCCTTATCTCAATCCGGTGCGGAGATATTGCATTAAGGCGATGCACTAGGTCGTGTAATATTTAAAATTGAGCCGCCATCAATAACAACCCTTACGTAGATGGCGATAAGGTTTAAATTCCCGCTTAACACCATCCGCCTGTTACGATTTATGCAAGAAAAAAACATGGCCAAAAAGTGCCTTTTATTTCATTTTGTGGATGTTCAGGCATAAATATTTAATTTTTTTTCGATCATTTTATAGATGACTTAATTTTCCACATTATACAATAAAATCATAACCGAAAATGGGTTCGTAAGTAGGAGATTTTGAACTTTTAAGCAGTTTTCATAGGCCTTATACATTATTTTTTTCTGGGCTTCTACAAAGACTTATCTAAAAAATACTCGATTATTTCAAAGGCCAAGATGTATTCCACTCGCAGTATTTAATAAAGCATCTGAAACATTTCTAGGCGACCAAATTTTCAAACCAAAAACACATGATTTTGCATTACTACGTATGGCATCGCCTTAAATATTCTTCGCGCGTCCCCGGCTTTTTCTACCATTCTCTAAACCAAACCACTCTCTTAATACTCCTGGCACTAATAAGAACAAAGTTTCAATTTTTCAGCGATATCGGTCAATTACTTTTCGAGTTTTGCGAGCACAAACATAAGCAGGTTGAATTTTTACATATTAAAAATATCATACATAACTTTTTTAGTGGTAAATTGTAGATGTACACTAACTCGTGCCTAATTATTTCCCTCCATTAGTATTCTGGGCAATGCGGAATACATGTGGTAGTTTATCCCAAAATTCTTGCACTTAAACAAATCCTGATTTCTAGTATTACGTAGTGGAATCCAATAGCTTATCAATGCTTATGCATTAATAATAATCATTCATAATCATTTAGAATTTTATGTAGAAATTGATAATTTTTCTATTATCTTATCTTCAATAATTATTTCCCATATTTTTTGCTGGCATCTTTTTTGACGTGATTGCAAAGTTCTACTCGATTATGTATGCAACATTGATGGTGTATTCGATAAACTATAAAAAAAAATTACATGGGACATCTTTTGACTTTTACGTAGTTTAGAGTGAATTTTCAATTTATTAGGATTAACTTATTGAAGCTTATAAACGTCATTTTAATATTTAATTATTGCAGAAGACAATATCTAGGACCCTTAAACTATCTTTATATCTTTCATATTTTAATTTATTTATTATAAACGCACTGCTAGGCTTTTACATACATGTGTACTTAAAATGATATACTGCATGATACAGAGACACAGGAGTTTTTTTTAATGTTTAGATAACTAAATTTAAATCTTTAACAAATTAACACATCACATGGCTATGACATTGTAACTGACAAAGAACTTAACCACTCGGGCTTTTGCTGTTTCCGTAGTTTGTGTGCCTTGTATTAAAATTGTATTTTATTTCCGCTTTACAGTTAAATGCGCAAGTATTTTCAATTTCTATGAGCAACTTAAGATAGGGATTTTCATTGAGAGTTGGTGATGTCTTCTACAAATATAAAATTTTTTATATTTGTATAAAAATATCTTGTCAGCTTTTTGTTTGAAATAATTATTAACCCCTCAGGCCTATTTGTTCGGTTTTGCAAACAAACAGAATCAAATTGTTCACTTTTCGGAAACGCTCATATGGTCTCATAGAAATCGTCTCCCTTACTGTCATAGTGAGAAATATAATCTTAATTGTGTTAGGAAGAGAAAATACTTATATTCAAATGTAGAAGTTAACTATAGAATACCTCTTTAAAACCAAAGATTCCGTCGGCAATTTGAGAAAAATTTATGAAACCGTGAATTATTTATAAATTATTTTTACTTGAATCATGAAAAAAGTGAGGTAAGAGTAAAGTATTTTTTTTATTTTTTTTTTATTTATTGCATCTCACTATACATAAAACACTTTTTTTCTCATAAAAATCAACCTCACTAGGACTGAACCTGTATCGAGGTTAACAATTTACATTACAGTGAAGCAAACATAAGAGTTATCACAAACATAAATTAATTCTACATACAAACACAAAATATTTCAAAATTAAAGAAAAAAATAAGTATTAGATGTGTTACCAGATGGGTAATTTGACAGTATATTGTAACAATATTTGAACCATAACTAATCATTAATCATTATTCAGAAGAAGAAGCAAAGTAGACAATAAAGACAGATAGGGTGACATTCAGTTTTTAGTAAATGGGACTTATATAAAATCTTATTATTTAAGAAAGGACAAGGATGAAAAAATATTAAGACAATTGTCTGTCAATACAAAAATCTTAATTAAATTTTTAAATTTAACTAAGGAATTGGTAGACTTAATATGATTTGGAAGAATATTAAACATAAGTGGTGCCTGATATAAATAATTTCTTTGACCAAAAGAAGTTTTAGTATGTACAGCTACAAAGTTCAATGTAGAGCTAATTCTAGTTGTCCGCATTTGTTGTGTTCTTTCAGCAAATTTAATCTTTTTAATATTGTAGCTAATGTATAATAAAATGTGTATTTTTTGTTATCTGTAATTTTAGTTAATTAGTTAATTTTAGTTAGTAACAACATTTAGATTGTCGTATTTACACTTTTTTATGTTTGCATTAAAAAAATATATATATATTTCTGCAAATAAATTTTGAAAGCCTACTATATCACCTTACAAAAATTTTATATTATTTTTCAGATACTTTAAAAAATATTCCATTTATTTGTATTTAATTGCAAAGCGGAAATGTACTCAAATTCTCCGACCTTCTGACAGCGTCCTTGAGAAATATAATGTTCAATATACCAGAGGCCTGAGGAGTTAAGCATCTAGTATTAAAAATGTATCTGAACGACAGGCACAACCAAGTCAAAGGTATTAACACACGGATAAGGTAGTCGTAGATACCTAACGATGATAATGACTTGGCCAGCTAAGCCTAAGCTAACCCGACGCATTTGTCAACTCAGCCACCGACCGATCATTAAGTCAACTTTATATAACATGGTTTAGTGAATCAATCTCCCTCAAGGAAGCTTTCCCGCAAAATTGAAATATCTTGGTTCCTCCGATAAGCATTAATATTATGACCAAACCGTTTCATAACATCGAAAACGAGTGTATTATTCGTTAAAAATAACTTTTTAGTTCTTACTTACGAACACCATTTAAACTCTTACAGCGCTGTTGCCATTTTATGGTTATTCCCTCATTCGGAACAATCCATTGTATAATAATCCAACTCGGAGCAACGTAGGAGGCTCTGTATATTGTTGGTTGTTAGGCAACAGGAGGTAGTAGGTACCTACCTGGCCAGCCAGAGTAGCAGAAGTGCCTGATTATTTCAGATTATTAACGATTATATGAGATTATTAACGTTTTTTTGGATTATTTACGATTACTTGGTGTTAGGCAACCAGACGTAATTACTTTATACCTATCCAGCCCGAATAGCAGAATAGCAGAAAATAAAAATGACTACGATTATTTTAGATTATTACCGACTATTTAAGATTATTAACAATTATTTGACGACAGGCCACTGGAGGTAGTAAGTACCTACCTAGCCAGCCTGAGTAGCAGAAGAAGAAGAGCTTTATTATAAAAAGTATTACGATTATTCCGGATTATTAACGATTATTTTAGATTATTAACGATTATTTAAGATAACTACCGATTATTTAAGAATATTCAGGATTATTTGGCAGTGGGAGGTAGTAAGTACCAACCTAGACATCCCGAGTAGCATAAAAAGAAGAGCCTCATTATAAAAAGGATTGCGATTATTTTAGATAATTAACGATTATTTAAGATAATTTAAGATTAGTAACGACCATTTTAAAGAACTAACTGATGATAGTAAGTATCTACCCAGCCAGCCTGAGTACCAGAAGAGCATAATTTTTAAAAGTATTATGATTATTTCAGATTATTAACGAATACTAACGATTATCAAAGATACAATAAATGATAATTAACAATTGTTAACAATCACTAAATACAGAAAAATATTTTTACATATATACTTATAATTGAATAAGCTTTTTTCGATTGTGTATGACAGGATAATAAAATTGATTATCTGTCCGTTGGAGAGGACCCACCCTTTCCCGACGGCTGTGTGGGGAAACTGATTGTTTAACCTCCTTAGCCGCACACGTCAGGACTCTAATTTTTTTGTAAAAGAAGCTAAATTTATTTTAAAACGACTCTAGACCAATGTCCCTGCATGCATGATTGTTAGTAACATAAAAATGAAAGAATATAAATAATTGAAAATGTAATAACAATTTCACCCGAAGTAAGGGAGAATTGAGCTTACTCAGAGCACACAGACACGGCCACAGCAAACTTCTCTCTTAAAACCTGGTTACAGAACATTCTATGAAATCCGCGCCGTTGCCATTTTTCTGGCAATTCCCTCATTTGGAACAATCCATTGTACAATAATCCACAAGTCGGAGCAAGGCAGGAGGCTCTGTAATCTGTATATTGTTGGTTGTTAGGCAATTGGAAACGGTACCTACCTAGCCAGCCCGAGTTGCAGAAGAACCTTTCCACTGAGTCATCGGTGACTTTATAAATAATACCTAGCTACTATGGTCTACCTACGGCAAAAGCAAAGAAATCATTACGCTATTGGCAATCATTTAACCTAGCAAAAAAGGGTAAGTTGTTAAAGTCAATGCCAGATGCCTTATAAACAGCATGGCTGAAATCTTAAATACATGGATATATTAGAAATGAAGGCTATACATCAAAATAGAACTGTGTAGTATACTTTTGACTATACAAGTGTTTGTTTTTTTAGTAGCCGAGACAAGGCAAATCGAGCAAATGGAATAAAATAATAATTAATGAATAATAGGTCAAACGGGTAGGTAGGTGCATTAGAATATCTATAATATAATAACTCCCACATTATCGGCAGGCTTCAATGTATAAAATATTTGCATATCCCATACACTAATAAATAACTTATGTTCGAAAGAAATTCACGCTCTGGGAGCGGAACGAAATTATTAATCTCTGGAAAAAGACATCAACGCTGGAATAAGACAGAAACTCAATAATTTGTTATTAGCTTTAATTTTAAGGAACTTAACTTACTGACTTACAAGGATAGGCACACTGCTTGCTTTAATCACATTTATACATCGTCTCACACATAGTCTTCCATTATTTCGACTCTTTAAATGGCCCGATTCAAGTATCTGGTTCAATTGATCGTGCCACATCTTCCTCGGGCATCCCCGACTTCTTCTATCTATTCTTCTTACACTCCTTTATTCGCTCTACATGCCCAAACCATCTAAGCGTCCCTTTCTTAATCTTACTCATTACGCTTACATCATCCTCGTATTCTTTGAAAATTTCTACATTGGTCACACGATCATACGTGGTTTTATCACACATACGCCTCGGGGATCTCATTTCTACAGCATTCAGTCTACTTTCGTCATTCTTCTGCCAGTTCCATGCTGTACATCAGGGTATATACCAGCACTACCATTTAATAAAAAATAAATTACTGGTAAAATAATTTATTTTCTAACCTTACTTGTTTTTTTTACCCATGCTGAGGCCCCTATTCTACAATTTGATAAGAATCTAGGGCTGCGTATAAACATAACGAAATTTGCGCGAGCCGAATCATGAATTATGGGAAACGAACGAAGCAACTGCACAATGCGTTTTCCATGACCAGATCTGAATAGTCAGTTACTTCCCCACCTTTCTCTTCCACGTCTCCTTCCCCTACCGTTTTGGCCGAATGTCCTTTTTTTCGTATTAAACACATAAATGGTTTTATCACACATTTCTATAACATTCACTCTACTTTAGTAATTCCTTTGCCAGCTTCCCGCCTCACTGCCATCATCAGGGTTGGTATCAGTACTCCATAATATTGAAGTATAATTATAATGATCTTCTATATTTTGTGCTGAGGATTATGATGTCCCAACAATAATCAAAAGATTGCGATAAAAATTAACATAATCTATTTTCTCGAGTAACAGGTAAAAATAAAGAGACATTGAACAATCGGTCACACTCTCTTATGCTAGTATAATATACTATGCTAGTATAAATACGTCAGTCGAACGATTGTTTCAATAATACAATACAGTTTGCGAACCGCTAGAACTCGGTAGGTAAGCACTGCGTACTATCGAACTTAAAATCAGGATAAAGACTATTCGCATTTCCGCATTTTATTAACTATTTATATTTTCTTACTGTTTAATATATATATATGTACGTACGACATGCATGTCACTATTCCCCCTCAAGTAAAAGTTATCAGATGACATAGTTCTATTATCACCCAAAAACATCCCACCCGCTATCAAATATCGTAATGAAGCCATGAATGTCCTTTGCACGTGGCTCACTTCAAATGGTCTGGAACCAAAGATATTAGAAGAACGAGATGTGCTATGAGCAGTTCGTACTGTGTGGAATTGTTTTGCCAAGTGTCGCCGGTTTTGTTCACCAATACTACTGCACACCTTCGCTTGCGCTAAGGTATCCGCACTAATACATAGAACAGATTTCTGTCCGTACACGTCCCGATACCGTTCAAAGTACCCTAATTAGGTAGTACTCCGGCTACGGTCCGACGGACAACATAGCATATCTCGTTCTTCTAATATCTTTGTCTGGAACATTCAGTGTGTCTCCTTCTAAAACCGTCATAAAAATCCGCCCGTTCAAATTTTATTTAAAAACTCTTCAATCCTACACTGAAATTTTCTTCCCATATTCATAATAAGTTATCAGTAGAGACACCCATTCATAGCTTTATTTTTAAGAAATGTAGCATTTATTATTAGAAAAATTGCTTTTATAGCTTTAATTTTGCGTTTTCTTAGCGTTTATAGCTAAATAAGATAACGTCAAGGAATGGGAGTCGGCAAGAGGGGAAAAACAATTAAATTAGCAAAATCACTTGAAACATGTTTATTTTATTATTGATTGAAACTCAACATGGCACATGTTTCTAAAGTAGAGTATGTCATGTTCGTTCTACGATCTGTCAATACAAGATTATAGTGATCTTTTTAAAATCTTTTTTATTATCGCTAAAAACACCATTTATCGCTTTAATTCGCGAAAATATCGTTAATGATATGAATGGGTGTCTCTATTTATCAGGTACCTGGTTTACATTATTCAATACTACTCACTTAACTAACTTATCTCATACACTGTAAATCCTTATACATTATAATGTTCCCAGGTTAATTCGTTAAATTCCGAATATAATACATGCTACCAGGTTACTTTTTCTACATTGTCACAACTACAAACAAAAAAACAAAAAACTATATTTCTACTCTTCATTACTACTAAATACCTTACTTATCTCTTTTACTGTAAATCCGAATGCAATATATGTTACCATGTTATTCTTTACAAGTTTTAGTTGGACAGGCAAAGCTTCCTATGTACTTTCTTTTGTATCCATCTTTAAATAAATAAATAAAATGCGAAAAAATATATACTCAGTATCCTGCAGAGACAAGTATCGCCCGAGAGCATGGTGATGAAGAAGATGCTTTGGGCAATCGGTTACACTCTTTTAAAGTGCTTTATATCTAGCTCTCTCATGCTCTTTCTTTCATACTAGACGTCAGTCGCACGATCGTTAAAATAATATAATACAGTTTCTATACCGCTGCAACTGGGTAAGTACTAGTTACTACAGAACCTATCAGTATCCTATCAGTACCTAGCAGAGACAAGTATCGCCGAAAGCAATTCCAGTCAGCATCATTACTGCACAGTACCAAATGCAAATAGCAGTGCCCGGTAGTTTAGCAGTAGGTATGTATTTATTGTCCTCAGTGCGAGTGGGCTGCTCCTACGCCGGGTCTTTTAAGGACTGCGATCGAAACAAGAAACACTCACTGCCCTCAGATTTATTGCAGCCTTAAATATTGGCTTTGTGACAGGAGGACGAAACTATGGAAAATGAAATGCTGTTTACAGTTTAGAATGAGACAAAACACATTTAAAAATTTAATTAACATTATTCTTAATAATAACATCCCTGGCGGATTTTTGACGTTTTGTTCACATGTCACTGCTTACCGGTGAATTAATTGAATTTTATACGAACAAAACTATTTATTCATATTCATATTACGTATGTACGGGCGGAAACAAATAATTCGTCTTACTATTTTAAGGCATAACTTTCAAAAAGTGTATTTTAATAAAATAATTTAACTGACGCCGTTTATGGATAGTAATAATAATAATAATAACATGGCATTTATATAGCGCATTTTAGTGTTATTTCACTTCAAGTGCGCTTAACTATAACAAACTTTAAAATGGTAATACAGTATAAGTGGTTCTTAAAGTTATTCCTACAGTGTGCCTTACCCAATACAGATCTAATATTATAACACTAAATACACTGTTTATACAAAGTGATGACAAAACTTAGAATAACAATAACAGCACGACAGGGCAAAACAAGAATATTAAAACTAAAACATAATATAACAGGAGGCAGTTTGTGCTCAGAAATGAGAATTTTCTGAGAAGACATTTTAAAAGGGTACATAAGGAGACAACCGAAACCAAACATTACCGAATTACCGGAAGTTTTAGAATATGGCTTATTATAAAATATTGAAAAGTTAAGATTTATGACTGGTAAGATTTTTTAAATAATTTTGTTTTTAATACACCTTATAATTGGAAGCGTATATTATAACTAACGTAGTGTTAACACCAGATGTTTACTTACGATGTTATCGTTGCGAAAGTGCGACCGTACCTCTATTCTAATCAATCTAATTTGATAATAATAATAAAAAATAATAAGTTCACAATAGAAAAGCGGATAGGTGGCGACATTGCTTTACGTACCCGTTCAGCAAACGGTGGATTACGAGTTTAACTAACTCTTTGTGGCACTCTTATTTTTATTATTTTCTGCGTTTTTTTAAATTCATTTTATGTGAATATTGGTAATGTTAATTAAAATTTTACTTCAGGTTTCGTTAAGGTTTATTAGTATTATTTCTTCTTCTATTTTGACATACGACGGTGTAGAATTTATCATAATGCAAATTAAAAAAAGCAAATGCGAAAAGGGGTAGGTATCTATACCAAGGAATAAAATTAAACTTAATTTAATCCATTTGAAGTAGTGTGTTTTATCGCAGTAACGCAAAATTATTGCAACAAAGATTTTATTCCCCTGAGATATACCCACCTAAATACACTCAAGAACCGCACGTTGGGTAGTGTTTCTATTTCGGGTTAGGTGTTGTCTATTTTGGAAACACGAAATTAAAATATGTAACAGCAATTTGTAGCGCACATAAATACTGAACATGTTATTACTATGCATCAAAACCTACAATTTAATGGTTGCTATAATGTTGATAATAATATAGCATATTAATTAAACGTGACGCGAATGGACGCGACATTTACTGTTCACAGAACTACTAGAAACAAATTTGTGAATAACACAAGAAGTGCCTTCCATACAAATTTGAATGGAAACATATCTTCCATTTAGCCCAATAGCTCCGTCTCACTTACACTTGCCTGACATCCAAGATCTTCATCCCGTTTGCATTTCGTAAACACAGTTTTGTAATTGAATTTTAAGCCTCGATTAGGCAAATATTTGGATCATGAAACACGCCCACATTGCACTTATAGCGTTATTCTTTATTCTATAGTAATAGTTCACAAAATGTCCAAGATATTAAAGTTTTATTATTTTCAAATGTAGGTATTATATACTAGACATGCTTGTCGAAGAAAGCAAATATACTGTGGTGTGACATTATGTACATATTTAAAAAAATTAAAATAAAACAAATTTTGTAATTCACCACTTTTATTGAATTACTAAATGGCATCCAACCAGGATTCGCTCATTTCGAGCTTCATCGGGGTTTATTAACTAATCATAGTTACATACAGACACACACACACACACACACACATATATATAAGAAAATACTACAATGAGACAAATATACATTTTTTTCTTTCGAAAAAATATTTCATAATTTATTCTTTTATAATACATAACATATAAAAATATATAATATTGTTACAAAAATAGATACTAAAGATATATAAAAGAAGACACCTTATTGGTGACAAAGAGATACAAAGAGAAAAGAGGGAGACAAATTATTATAAGAACGGTTGGTAAAGTGATGAGAAAACAGTTTCAGCGGAGGTCTCTTTCTATCATTGTATTATTATCTTATGTGTGTGTCTGTATGTAATTATGACTAGTTAAAATGAGCCCTTATAAAGCTTGAGATAAGCGAAAACTGATTAGCCGTCATTTATTAATTAATTTATTAATTAGAGTGGTGTATTACAAATGGTGTTTATTTTCATTTAGTGGGTCGTGTAACATTTATAATCGGGCCGCAAACAATAACACTCCTTATGTAGATAGCGATAAGGTTTAAATTTCCGCTTAACATCAGACACCTGTTTAAATTTATGCCAAAAAAAATCATTGCCTAAAAAGGTGTTTTGTTTTTTGCGAAGTTGAGACATAAATTTTAAATGTTTTACGATCATTTCTAAAGAACTTAATTTAATTTACAACGCGTAAACCCAAACCAAGATGGGTTTATGAGTAGGAGATTTTGAACTTTAAAGCAATTATCAAGAAAATACTAGATTGTTTCAAAGACCAAGATGTGTTTTACTCGTATTAAGTATTTAATTAAGGCTTCTAACATATTTCGAAGTAATCAAATTTTCAAACTAAAAACACATGGTTTTGCATATCTTGGTAGTAATTCGCCTAAATAGATTAGTTTATGTTTAGGTCCCGCTAAGGAATACTAGATTCATTGATAAGATATATAAACTGACAAGAGAATGGAGAAAATTTTCAGAACGTAGGAAATAAATAAAAAAATAATATCTCGGAATACCTGCACGTCTTAACCGATGAAAATACCATTGAAAATACGAATAATGATTAAAGTTTTTTTATTCTGTGAGAATTTCCGGTCAAGCGAAGTAAGGCACAAATAATAATAACAACGGTCCCTGAACCAACCAGGGTCATAGAAGGTTTGAGCAGTACCTAAACAATAACTTAGCACATTCGTCCCGATTAAAAAGGAGCTAATCATTTTTTGGATTGAATGAAATAAGGAGTTGAGTTGTCAGGGTTTGCTTGCGAAGTTACCCTGTTTTTACTGGCTGATCTTTGAGTAGGTTGTATACAAGAGGTTGATGACTGGGTTCGTCATTCTGATCCTATTCTGAAGATGTTTTAACACTAATACAGTCTTACTAATAAACGTGTTGTAAATTTTACACAACTGATACATAACTATATTTAAAAAAATCTAATTAGTCGTTATATAGATAAAACTGATGTTTAACAACCGTATCGATGGTGGAAAGTTACCTCTCATACATATGTAAACTTACGATAAAAAATTGAGTATAAGAGTATAGAACATAATATAGGAAAATCTCCTATCCTTATCCTGTAATCCTGTTCTTCCCTTTACCTTCATGTTCATTTTAAGGCATAATAAAACTAATATATCTAAGTAACTTTAGCATTTAAAAGATTTTCGGCTTAACTTTATTTAACCTCTTAATTCTGCATATCATAATATTTATGATAAATATTTTTTTAATAATAAACTAATGTTTATAAGAAAATGTTTTTTATGCATAGCACAAAGGATAACAAATTATTATAAGAAATAAGAATCAAAAATCAGAAGGTGCGGGTTCAATTCCCGTCAGCGGCATTTATTTTTAATCGGTAGATATTTTCAATTTGTATTGATATTTCATGAGAAATATCTTCATATTATTTCTAAAAAGAAATACAAGCATTCCCGGGTTACGAATAACCTGACAATATTTGAAAATCTACCAATGACTACCACCACGGTAAGCGGAAAATTTTGCTTCAGTAGTGATGCAGGACTTAGCCAGCCGCATTATTATTTATTATATAGTTAATCCGTCTGTTTCTTACAAATAAAATAAGTAGTCAGTTGAAATAGTGGTACAAATGCTTGAACAAAGTTTTTAATACAAAATTTCGCAAATGTGTCGATTTAATTTTTTTCTCTCGTAGTTTGAATGGCACTGCAATATAATTGACGAATCTAGCAATCCTCGTACCCTTAATTCCTTTGTTAGAATAAAAAAACATACGTATTGTTGTTTTATTTAATTAAAATAGGTTTCATTTATCTTATTCTGAAATCTTAGAATTCGAAGGATGCCATCTTTAATCCTTCTTTTTGGACGACCTAACCAGCACGATAGCTTAAGTTTAAAGTGGGGGTAACAGTCTGATAATGCCTATTGCTGCGTAAAACCGTTATGGACAAAAACATTTACATATAATTAAAAAAAATTAACCATGCATAAGTTGGTGGAGTTGAAATACAATATTCTTTATGTTGAATTTATTTATGTTGGTACCTGTATTAGATCATTTTACTGTCAGTCTTTATCAAATGGATAACCAACACCTCTGTCATAGGTCACCTCGAGTGGTTCGCTACGTTTGTTGATTTAGCAGGGGTGCCCGGATTCATCGGGTGAAGTGTGTTCAGAATGTGCCTGCCCATCAGCTGCGTGGAACCTTTTATCTCTTCAACTGGTCTCACGACCCATTGCCTTGCGCTGTGGTGGGAAGGATCTACGTCACTCCTGGACATATTTATCCCTAGATTCCTACCCAACCATTATACCTTTTACCTTCTCAGAATTTCCTGTCCTTTCTTTCCTAAAGACCCTCCACACAGCTTCCCAAAAGAGATTTGGCTATCTTTTATTTATACGAAATAAATAAACTAAACTCACTATCGCCATAAATTACGTGCAAGAAACGCGATACGATCACAATCGTATAATTTCTAATAATCGTAAAGAATTGAATCTGCAAAGATAGGTACGTAATAATCAGATTAACCAGTTTACGAGAATATTGCTTTTCATGCCGGGATACATGTATGTATGATGACATCGGACCCACATAGTGAATATATGACGCGAATGTGGGTGGTATAAGTCGGGGACTCCCGAGGAAGACAAGGCAAAATCAAATGAATCCAATATTTATGTATGGGGTAATGAGGCGTATGTTATGAACGAAGAAAGAGGGTGTAAGGAGAATGTATGACGTGGAAGTGAATGGGCGAAGAAGACGAGGATGCTCAAGGGAAACATGGCACGATCACGTAAAACAAATATCTTGACAAGAAAATATTTTCAAGTACATTACAATAATATTATTTTTACCCTAAAAATGCACCCAGTTTTCAAGGAAGGCTGGAATTCACAACCTCAAAACTTTACTCAAAACCGTGCAACGCCGGGTGCACGTCAGCTAGAAGTATAATAACAATACTGATTAATATACAATTGGTGCTGCCTCATATGTTATCAAATACAACGATACGTGTTATGCTGGTAGGTACTTACTTGAAGTAGATACTACGATGCCTTAAGCAAAGAGTAGGTCCGGATTTTATCTAAAAATTACCCGTATCCATAAATTCGTCGATAACTTATCTCAAATTGATAAGGCAATTGATACGGTTATTTGAAAAACTACCGCGAACCGAATTAACACCTGACTTGTGCAAAGCGAATAGTATTATTGTATATAAGCCCAAACGTAAACAGTAATTTTGTTCACAAAGCCCGCTGGGTAGGACTCTCGACTAGCAGTTGTCAGTCGATAGGATCGAATTTGATACTTATTTGATACGGCCGGTGGTGACCGGATAAATCATCATATCTTTAAAAAGTTATATAAAGTCATGGAAAGTGATGAAACAAAAACTTTATTAACTGGGTTAAGTAGGTTAGGTTAGGTTAAAAAAAAAATTCATCGTTTCTAATGACTTTATATCACTTTTTAAAAGTGTGTTGAATTTTCACTGTGTTGGTTATCATGGAACCGAAATAGTACAATATATTATTGTCAAAAACAAAATTAAGGTATTGAATTATTGAAGACAATATTATCGATTACTAAACGAAAAGTTGAAACAGAGAGTCACATCTAGGACTCGAATCCACGACCCTTGCCTTGCCGGGGCACCGCTCTACCAACTGAGCTATTGGGTCCATATCTCCTTACGTCATATTTAACATAATACTTCGAATAAGAACTACCAACATTGTCTTCATTTTTCTATTTCAAAATTTCGTTTAGGAATCGCTAATATTGTCTTCAATAATTAAATACTACAATTTGAGGTATTACTCATTAAGTTATTCCAAAAAAATAATAATAACGTTACCGAAACTTTGAAATATGAACAATTTAAAAAGCAAATTAACTCCCTGAAATGGGATAGTGATGTATTGTACACTTAGTATACGCTAACGTAATCTATAATATTTAGAATGATATTTATTTATTTTTACTTCGGCTATTGTAATAATAATACTACTTCTCTAAAATTGTGTATATTGAATTATATGTGCGTGTAGTTAATTTGAATGATAAATTAATTACGTTTGTGGTTATTTAATAAGTCTTTGAATATTGTTTACACATCGCCATTAAGGCCGAGTGTAGTTTTTTATTAATTTAAAATAATGATAATATTATTAAGCAAATCGATAATGATAGTGTTTTCAACAAGTAAAATTTTTTTTATACATTTTTTAAATTAACATAGGCTTAGTAATTATCAAAATCAAATCGAAAATATGACCTTTTTCAGACCGTAATACGTGCGTTTTAAAAAATACTATTAAAGGCTGAATATCTTCAAAAAATACCTGAAGGGGTTTTCTTTAAACATACGAAAAAAAAAACTAAAAAATAAATAAAATAGGTTCGTAGTTTAATTTTTTCATAAACACTAATTGTTCTTGTTTTTAAAATGCAGATTATAAAACTTTGGATACGTTTATTTAACAAAACTAAACGATAAATTATTGGTATTATATTTTTCCATTTTTTAAAGTTAATTTAATATTTTTTATACTATAATTTAAGAAAGAAAACTTAGATTTAGATTAAATTACTTTTAAAATAGGCCGTCTGGTGCCGCCTATTTGAAAATTTTAATACGGTAGAACATCGAACTAAAAGCTTCTTTTAAATATCCCAACAGATGGCGCTATCATGGTCGGAGTCTTGGTTATTGTTTATTTTTCAAACCGATTGTATTATTAAGTTTTTATTTATTTAAACTTCCAATTTAGTTGTCCGGGTTAAATCTTCCCGAAAGGAAAAACTTAACCCTTCCACTCACTTTTCCACAAATGATCATCTAGTCAATCAACATTATGTAAGTGCATTATATAAGCAAAATAACTACAAAACAATACAAGAACAACACGTCAACTCACCAGAGATCAAATGGGAAAATAATTCACCGACTCCAGATATTTTCATATCAGAGGGTTCGGCTCGGTAGAACTTCTAACAGGGCCTGTAAATCCTACTGATCCCTCGACATAAATATTTAAAAAGTCTTTTGTTATCCTACATGTATTCAAAATGACCGACTTTTGCATCTTTTTATATAATTTTTTTGAAAGATCTAATACGCCTAAATTTTTAATTAGAGAGCTAGGTATAATGCCAGTAGCCGAAATAACGAATGGTAATATTTTTATAGTCTGAGAATGCCAAATTCTTTTTATTTCATTTCCTAAATCTGTGTATTTTCTTATTTTTTCGCTAACAGATTTTTGAATATTACAGGAATTTGGTATAGCGACATCAATGATATAAGTTATTTTTTTAATTTTGTCATGTAAAACTATATCGGGTCTATTATGACTAATCGCTCGGTCTGTTAGTATAGTTTTATCATAATATATTTTATAAAATTCGTTTTCTAAAAATGAATTTGGTTCGTATTCATAATATGGTACTACATTACGGCAGTCAATCAAGTTATGTTTAGTTACCAAATTTTGGTGATTATTTTTAAAACTTGATTGTGCCTAAATGTATACTCGGACGGTGCTTATATAGAAAATATAAAATATATAAAAATATGATAATTATTAAAATATATATTATAATTAAAATATTATTATTATTAAATTATATGATACTATACCATATTCAAAAAAATTAAATATTAATAATATGATAATATTTTGTAATCCTACATGTATTTAAAATGACTGACTTTTGCATTTTTATATATAAATTTTTTGATAGATCTAATACGCCTAAATTTTTTATAAGAGAGCTAGGTATAATGCCAGTAGCCGAAATTACAAATGGTAATATTTTTATAGTCTGAGAATGTCAAATTCTTTTGAACTCATTTCCTAAATCTGTGTATTTTATTATTTTTTCAAAAACAGATTTTTCGATATTACAGGAATTTGTTTTTTTTATATCAAAGTACTAAATAAGTACAAAAAGAAAAAGAGAAAAAAAATCTAACCTATTAGGTGTGTGAGTTTGTGTTACTACTAACTAACTAACCATCACGCCGTTTCCCCGCAGGGGTAGGCAGAGAGGACGGACCGCCAAACAACTCGGTCTTGGCACACACTCCTTGCCTCATTCACATTCATACATCGTCTCATACATACTCTTCTATTATTCTGACTCTTGACATGGCCCGACTTGAGTATCGAGTTTGTGTTAGCATGAGTTATGCTATTCTGTACATTATACTGTAAACCTCTCGACTCGAAGTTTGCGGGATCGAATCCCGAAGTGGGCAAGTAAATTTTATTTGGTTAATTTGTGTTATTCACAATTAATGAATTAATATACGTATGGTATATGCGCGGTACGTTCCATAGTGAAAGATACTCTCAGTATCGCCTGGTGTAAGACCACCATTCAGAATTGAAACGTTGCTTGAAATGGCTTTAGCCGTGTTTGGTGACCAAATCTGAATAGCCAGGTAGATTCACTTATTCAATAAATAATACCCGTTCTACGGTCTAAATTTAAATAATGATTTTTGGTCTTTCATCAGGGCGATACTGACAGTATCTAATGCTCTGAAAAATGCCGCAAATATAATACTTATGTGCATGTTCGTTTCAAGAGTCAGAAGGTCAGCGGTCCTATATCGATTTATTATTGTTTTTGTAAATTATTCTCAAAAAACATGAATGAAAAGACCAAACACAAATAACCTGACTGCCATATGTTGTGGTTAGAGTATTTTGAAGCGAGCAAGCGTAATTACTAGTGCCACGTAATTATGGTGCACGTGTGAGTCAACGCTCATAAAGGCAACTCAAACAAACCTCATCTGGGTATATGGGTATTGGTTTTCAAGTTACAACATAAATATGTTTTGTCAAAAAAATAATGCCAACTGGATGCTGTTGTCCGTAAAGCGGATAGACTTACGAAAAATGTCACTACGAACTTAGCTGAGAATTTTATGTCACTTGTCAGTAAGTTTGTAGGTGGCAAAAGAATAGATGTTTCTAAAGGTACAAGTTACGAGGGTCGATGTTACGGTGCAGGCTTGTGTCAGACCTTGGGATCAGCTCACATCACTGACTTGCACAAGACGATCACGGGGAAGTCACCTGGTCAAACGACCAAGCGTGTGGTAGCGAGGCGACTCAAACGTCGGGTACAAATTCTCATTTTATGAAAATATTATAAAATAAAAATAAATAATAGTGGTTCAAGATTTGAAGACAAGATAAAGTATTATATATTATAATATGTAATGTAACATTATATATTTTAACATATAATTTAATGTTTAAATGTTCTAAAAAAATAAAAATAAAATATAAATATATATATATACATCATCATACACCCTTGAAAACCTTAACCATAATATATATACATATTTATCCCCTCTCGTACTATGTTAATCTCGCGCGACGGTACGCCAGGTATATGTTGATCCGTTTGCATTTGTTGATCCACCTCGGATATGTTGATCCATTACCCAAGCTGGCATACATATGTAAATCCCTATAGATCAACTTGTGTAATCGAGATTTAGCTGTAAGCCACGCCCATTTTTCGGTCGCATATACATTTTACACGATTTATTTTGTTGATCTATATATTTCTGACAAACTTGACGGCTTGCATGCGTTGTAACTTAACCGCCAATTTCGCACGCGTTGTCGTACTTAGATCCTGTTAGTACATCCATATTCTATGAAAATGACTTTATACTTACAGAGGATAGACTGCCTCACGAGTATTTATATTGAAATGGAACTTTCGCAAACGTCAAATCCATGCTAAAAAAATCTTTTGAACTTGATTAAACAAAAATTGTAAATTTAATACATCATTTACTACGTTTCGTGACTTAGCAGGGGTGCCCGGGTTCATGGGGTGAGGTTTGTCTGGGTAATTTTATAAGAGAAATTTTAAACTTTGATGGAATAAAATTTTATTTTAATGTATCTTTTACCATCTCTCCCGACGTAAGTTTCTTGTAATGATTAAGTTGAAACAAAGCGTAATATCCATAATATGTGCCTATTAAAATTGCGGCGATTAGATTGGTGAGAATTAAATTTTTCAAATTTTAAATTATGATTACTAAAAATTTATTCTAATTTGTTTATTACTAAACATGGCTAAAGTCATTTCAAGCTACGATTCCAACCAACGATGTTTTAGTATATGTTCGTCAATCAACAGGAGCCATAATGTCTGTACATCAGAGCCCTTGAGAATTATTATCCAATAAATGGTTCCCGGGGCGGCGGTACACATACCCTCCTCCCAAATTGTAATAAACGTCTACTTTCAAATGCAAAACATAATTTAAAACGTACCTAAATCTTGACCTCCGTTATCGAGGGGTAAGGCTCTCGACTAGCAATCCGAAGGTCGCGGGCTCAAATAAATTTTACTAAAATTAATTTGTACTATTTTACAATTAGTGTTTGGTAACCAGATCTGAATAGCCAGGTACTTTCCCACCTTCCTCTACGTCATCTCCTTCGAGGTCCACAATACCTTCAGTCTCACAACAACCCCAATTGGGGATGCCATAGTCTCACTGGCTCCAGACGGGAGCAGTTGGGACTCTGGTGTGGTATTCAAAAAATTTTTTTAAAATGAAAACAATATTGTAAATATTATAATCAGATGCCAATTATATTTCCTACAAATATACATCTAAGTTCGTGCCCGCACTATCGTATTCGGTCAACTTCGATCAACTTCGCGAGTAGTGTAGCTGTAGTAGTGTAATTTATAAACACATTGAAACGAAAGGAACGAAGCAACCGCAAGCAGCGTTATGCGTTGTTTGCGGTTCCTTCATTCCTTTCTCAAAGACAAATACATAGCACTATCTTTTTTTATGTCAATACAAATATGGGATGCTAGGAAGAGGAATATGGGAAAATACCTGGCTATACAGATTCGGTCACCTAATACGGCTAAAGCCGTTTCAGGCCACATTCCGATTCTTTTTTTAAAATATATTACTTTGAAAAAGTTTATTTGTATTTATTTTTGTTCCATTTCCATAGTCCTCAATAAGTTTTATACCTGTTCTGAGGTCTACATACTACAAACTGAAACATTCGGTCGGAGCCGCAATGTTTTTTTTTTTATTTCTGTGGGCCTTAGAAAACAATAATGTTATTTATAACGGTTTTGTTGACCGAGGGAGAACGAACACAGGTTCTCTGTTTTTTGACCAGATGTAGGAATATTTTTTACAATGCCGGCCGGCGTAGTCCGGTGGTAAGGCTTTGGACTCCCATTCCGAAGGTCGCGGGTTCGAACCCTGTGTACGCAAATAAATTTTATTTGATTGATTTGTGTTATTTCACAATTGATTAATTAAAATAATAAATACTATATATGCGGCACGTTCCAGAGTGGAAGATACTCCCAGTATCGCCTTGGTGTAAGAACACCATTCAGAATTGAAACGTTTCTCCAAATGGCTTTAGCCGTGTTTAGTGACTAGATCTAAATGGCCAGGTACTTCCCCACCTTCCTCTTCCCCATCTCCTTCCCTTACCCACTTACCTTCAGCCAAACAACATACCCCAATTGGGGATGCCATAGTCTCACTGGCTCCAGACCGGAGCAGTTGGGACTCTTGTGAGCTATTCACTATAAAAATACTATGTAAAACCAAATGCCAAAATGTTTTTAATAGAGATATACATAATTAAGAAATTGGCACATACATCATCATACATGTCATAATATGGAAAATCAGGACTAAAGATATATGAAGAAATAATAAAAATATAAAATGAAATGTCAGGCTTTCTGTAAAAATATTAAAATACATACAATTAAATTAAATGTTACCTTGTATATATTCGTTTAAATTCTAACGTAGTATAAACTAATTAAATAAATAATACAAAAAAAATAGTGCCATCTGGTAACTGAAATTCATAACTTTTATAACGAAGATTTACATCACCGCCATCTTACTGTTTTCAGGCAAACGTTTTTAAAATAAATTCTAGTTAGAAAAAATATTGTTTTGGAAATGAACAACAGAGTTCGTGTGTGTCGAAAATAGTTGATTTTGTCATGTCTACAATCGGTCTTAAAGCATTATTTTCTTCTTGTATAAATACGGCGTAAAGGGTTGTAATCCGAGATATATATACGGACTATCTATATGTGGACGCATGGAACTTATCCGAGGTTCATGCACCATATAGCTACAAACAGATTTAGCCTAAAAACCAAACGTTATAATCCAAGAACACGGAAAAAAGAGTATTGCTAATTTATTAAGAATCTATTAAAATTGTTGGATATCCGTTTACTGACGGGATTGCAGGCCTATAACGAAGGAAACAGCAAGTTTCCTGATAAACATTCGGTAAGTTGCGAATGTATTATCACGGCGTCGGATTTGCTAAAAGTTTATCAGGAAACCTGTTAATTCGTTAAAGGCCTGCAATTCCTTTTTTAAACTGATTACAAATAGGAAGAGATTCTTAATAAATTAGTAATGCTCATTTTCTCCGTGTACTTTCATCAAACGAAGATTACATTAAAACATGAACATGTAAAAATAATTTTTCACTTTTGGGTTTCCCCAAATGTGCATTCTAATCACTGACCAGAAAAATCTTATAAGTGTAAAAATATGCTGACTCGAAAAAAAATTATGGAATTAGCATTTCAACCTAATAAATATGCTTTTCTGGTGCTGCGCAAATCGTTTATAATAATTATTTACCTACATAAACCACATTTTTAAATCCATCGATTAAAAATATATTTACGCATTTGCGAAACGAAAATTTTTCGAATAACAACAATATACTTATAACTTATCTTATCAAAAAAATTAAAACGTTTTCAAACACTTTTGAGTAATTATTTCCAATATTCCGTTTTATGAAGTGCTGATTTGATATCAGTAACGTGTGATAAAATTAAATTTAATCGTAGTTATTTCGGTGACTAATAATTATTTTAAAACCTAATTTTTATCAAGGCATAAATTTATCTACATCACCAACCATGCCGTAAGATACCTCATTTATAGTTAACTAAGAAAATAGTATTTTATAATCTCTAGTAGTGTAATCTACAACGATTTGAAAGAAAACAGTTGTCGCCACGAGAAATGAAAAGATTTTCGATTTTTGAAAACGTGTGACCGATTTGATGAAGAAAAATTGAGTTGACTTCGTGCACACACCACACATCTATCGGTTTATTGTTTATTTTTCAAAAAAAAACGGCGCAATACAAATTATTCTTTTTTTTATAAGTATGTTAGTTGGAAGTATCTGCATAACTAAATAAAGATTCAAAAAGAAACAAACAAAATATGTAAACATAATATATGTCATTAAGATAGTAGTTATAGGCCTTAGTCGCAAGTCACTAAATATAAGTCTTAGATGTAAGTCAATATTTTTTAAGTCAAAAGTATATTTATACAGCGCCCTTGAGGTGATTTTTACTAGCTGAAGTCATCGTTGTTGCCCGGGCTTTACGTTGGGTTTTGGAAATCAGACTTAGACAGTGACTTTCATCTTGTTTTGAAGGTTAAGAATGCAAAATTTCATCAATCTCGGAATAACACTGTAGATTTGTATAAAAATTAAACCACGCCGCCCGCCCGCTACAAACACACAGACGCTCTCCTTTATATAAATAGAATATTGTAAAATTTTATAATAATTGAACCAATAATAGGTTTCCACTGATGACGTCAAAAAAATTACAATAGGAGATGGATTGAGTCTGTGTAGAATAATATTTGCTGTGTGAATGTCATTTATTAATTTTAGGTTTGAAGTTATGAGGTGCCAAGTTGAATAAATCTCTGTGTGAATGTTAAAAATGTATGAATAGCGGTGAATAAATTGTTTTGCATTGGGGGAATGAGTGTTGCATTGGGGGAAGTTTAACGTGTGGTTTTGTCTGATTTGTCTGGTGGTCTTCATTAAATTCGTTTAAGTAATGAAGGGTCATCTATCACAGATGTGGCTATTTTTATCAAGAGTGGGTATTAACCTGCAAATTATTAAGGAGGACGCATTTGAATTTATTTCTACACACCAGTTATACCAAAATTGTAAAAAATTTGCTTCTTATTTTTTACTTAAATTTATTGCATGCATTTTGGGGACTTGCCTCCTTTTTGCGAAGTTCTATATGCTGAACGAAGCGGGGAAAGGGAATGAGAAAGGTTAAGCCAAGGCTTATTTTATTTTTCATTGCACTACCCCTGGTTTACATTCTAGAATAAATAATTTTTAATTTTGAAAAATTCCACACAAAATAAATATTTTTATTTGCTCACGTCGGGAATTAAACCCCGAACCATTATTTAAACCAGACAAAAATGTTTGAATCGGGCTAAGGGTGACCAAATAGCTATGCAAATAATGGAAAGATAAGTACCTATCCAGGTTTTCATTCAAAGCGAACACATTTTCTCTTGCGTCTTTTACTAAATATTTCTGTGTAGGTGAGCACCCAAATAAGCCTATAAACCAAGTCGTACAGAATACAGCCACTACTATTCGACAATAATAATAGAAGAACCTCTAACGGTAAACCACTCCAGCCATTGCAGCTAAGGTATGCCGCGCGGATTCACTGGAACCTAATGTCACCGCGGCCGGTGGCTCATCTCGTCCGGAATTCTCTTACAATAATAATACTAAACTCGGCAAGTCTGGACACAAGACACAAGTCTCTGCCCGCCGTTCATGGAACCCGGATGTGCCAGAGAGAAAACATAACACACGGCGGCGAGAAGAACAAAATAATACAACACCGACGTCAATATACTATTATTGAAAATATTAAACATTTCATGCCTGACATCTAGCGGTAAAACTGCAAGCTAGATTTTGCTAACAAAGTTTTCCGCTTGAAGAATGCTTTAAAAGTATCCCTACCGGTAATTTTGTGAACTAAACGGAAATCTGCTTTACCGACGTCCAAGTTGTTTATAATATGCGGAAAATTAAAACTTTATCATGGCGTTGTTTTAGATTAAATAATACAAAATCAAAAGAAATAAAATGTGCAATTAAGTGCAAATATTCTTAGGTATATATCATCATTTAATTACTAACGTAGTTTTAGTTTTCATTGTTTTAGATTACTAATAGAATGTTTTTAATCCTCTATGAGAAAACGACAGAACTAAATAATCTTTATTTCTCTTTTACCATAGATCTTGGTGGAATAGATGGATTAGTTTTTACCGACGCGTATGTTTGTTTGTGTACGAATTTTGATCACAACGAAGTTTGATATGGTATTTTTTAGG
Organism: Hesperophylax consimilis; assembly: GCF_061612785.1. Taxonomy (NCBI): domain Eukaryota; kingdom Metazoa; phylum Arthropoda; class Insecta; order Trichoptera; family Limnephilidae; genus Hesperophylax; species Hesperophylax consimilis. The sequence continues at coordinate 38,893,055 of NC_142841.1, forward strand.
TTGTCATAAAAAGCATTTTGGAACATTTTTCAATGAATATGATTAATAATTAATGTGACCTTTATTATTTTATTTTGTACTTTTTTAAATGTACTTCACAACATTACAATATAACACGGAAAATAAAGACAAGTACTTATACGAGTAGGTATAATATAAGTGATGCATATTTATATCTAAAATATATACAGGTGCCGTTAGAATTTTAATTTTAAAAATACATCTGCGTTATTTATTCAGTATGCTTAATAAATTTAACCATCGATATATTTGAATAAGTAGATGTATTTCAAACATCAATCATCATTTTTCTTGGAAAATTGGACTAGAAAAGAACGTGTTCCCCGGTAACCTTTCTCGGAAAATGAATCAGATTTGGAACAACTCTTTGAATTGATTTCAAACCGAAAAAAAACTTCATCGATAAATTAACATATTAATACCAATAACATATTACTTTTATTTATAATATTAATGGAGTGTTAAATTTCTCTTATTTAAAAAATCTAAACCAAAATTTCTTTGAAATCATAAGATTTCTAAGTAGATACTTAAAGGGCTGCGCTTCTTCTTCATACAAAACTTAAATTTGGATTTGAAGCCAAAATTCTTAACCAAACTGAATAATTATTTTTTAATCAAAACGTTTAGCAAATATTTAGTACGGATATGTGATTTTTTATTTGTTTGTGTTTTAAATTAGATAATATAGTCAAGTAAAGAATTCATTTTTTTTACTATTTTAGAGGCAACTTTTTTATAATCATTAAAAAAATAATATTTCCCAATCTACTATGTAAATACAGTGAAATTCAAATAAAAAATTGTAAAAAAGGCGTTTTTTGTGGCGGAAATTAAAATTTATGTACGACAAATTTGTGTAGAAACGAAAATCGGTCGTTTGAAAGTAAAATTTAAACCCATCAAAATAGTTTATTTTGTAATTAACATTTTTTTATTTTCTATTTATTTATGTTTAAATAGTAAAACAGGTAAGACTTTTTTAATAATTACCATTAAATCACAAATACTTGACAAACTTGCCTCTAAAATCGTAAAAATCGATTTCTTTAACTGCCCATATTTTACAATTTGTGACACAAATAAATGAAGTAGTATATATCCATATAAGATTTTTTAATTTTCAATTCGGCATTGTCAATTTTTAACTTTTTCGTAGGCGTCTGACGTTTATAGCGGGTTCGATTTTAGTTTATCAACTCGACGCTCGAAAGCATATAGACAAGTGCGAATCTTCTTTCAACAAAGTTGATCAAGTTTTTTGTTAGAAATCGTGGCGTTCAATAAAAGTTGATCAACTTAAATTGTTAAGGAATGTCAATTCATAGGGAGATGCGCCAATGTTACCAGCATATATCAATTTCTGATTAATTGCGTTATCGACGTGGGTCTGGGTATCAAGAGCGCAACCGTGCTCGAGAAATCGGTATAAAATCATCCGTAATTACGCTGTAAAGTTATCGATTTCATTGTACTGGATTCTACCCCTGGATTCGAGTCCCAGTTTATTATTATTTATTATCATATTTTCGGTTGTAAATATTATTTTCAATGATTAGATATAGATTACACTGAATGTGGTCAAATTTCACAAATTAGTTCGTGCTTACACGCAGTTACAAATTATAATAATATTATCATGATTGTTAAATGTCGTGTAGAGAAACCTTCGAAAATAATCAGACTTATTAAGTTTGGATGGAAACGAATGTTACATTCAATCTCATGTTGCGCAATTATCCACTTACAAGTAGCAACAAGTGATATAACATGAAGTGATAATCATGATTAGAACAGGCCCGAATTTAAAATTGCTACACGGAGAAAACTACCTGATAAAAAGTATTGCTAATTTATTAAAAATCACTTATTAAATTGCTAATTGTTAGCCATTAACGAATGAATTGATAAGCATCATATTTAAGGCGATGCCATACGTAGTAATGCAAAAAAATGTGTTTTTGGTTTGAAAATTTGGTCGCCTAGAAATGTTTCAGATGCTTTAATTAAATACTGCGAGTAGAATACATCTTGGCCTTTGATATAATCGAGTATTTTTTAGATAAGTCTTTTTATGAGCCCAGAAAAAAATAATGTATAAGGCATATGAAAACTACTTTAAAGTTCAAAATCTCCTACTTACGAACCCATTTTCGGTTATAATTTTATTGTATAATGTGGCAAATTAATTTATTTATAAAATGATCGGAAAAAAATAATATTTGTCCCTGAACATCCACAACATAAAATAAAAGGCACTTTTTGGCCATGTTTTTTTCTTGCATAAATCACAATAGGCGGATGGTGAATTTAAACCTTATCGCCATCTACGTAAGGGTTGTTATTGATAGCGGCTCAATTTAAAATATTACACGATATAGTGCATCGCCTTAAGTAAAATACCAATGTTTTGTCACGATTTTGACACGAACACGTGTTCATAAAAGTCCTAACATTTTTAAATTTCGTCTTATTTATTTATTTCACATCTATTAAGGCTTTTACACACATATATATAAAAAATATATATATTTACGAAATTATACACGAAAATAGTGCAGGAAACGACTATTTAAAACAATTGTAGAAAAATAAATATAAAGTCAAAATATCACTGAAGATATTATTATATATTATATTATTAAGATAAACGCAAGTGGATGAACCAATGATTACGAATTAACCAACCTTTATCCAGAATCATCCTGTACTTCCGTTTTCAACATGATGTCTAATAATTTGAAGAGTTTTTCAATATACGTTGATACGTAATAGACGGATATATATGTATAAAGATAATATTTTATATATACAAAAGTACCTACCTAATAGACTGTTCGCCATATTATAAAGGACCGAACATCAAAAATTCAATCTTAAAATTGGGTCAAAGGAAAATCACTATTCAATATTATCGTAAGTTTGCTACAAAAATCTGTAGTTTCTAACAATATAAAAAAAATTAATAAATAATAATGTGAAATGCCAGTCTGGACGCAGGATGAGCTGGTCTTACGATTTCCAATCTCTCATTATTGAAGTCTCCAGTTTTCAAATAATGACGGACTCATTGATTACCAACCAAAAGGAATACCCACTGCTTTGGGCTGTTGAACAAGGAATGCATAAATAAACCACTCACTAGATCTTCGGGCTGTTTGTATGAAACAATTTGGTCCTAAAAAACCATAGATATGCCAATATATAGACAGTAAAATTTTCATTCGGAACCTACTTATTATACTATACACCAATGAAAAACTCTGAAAGTTTATTCCGTAGACTTTCAGAGTTTTTCATTCATGTATATAGTTACGCAATCATAATATGACGTCACAATATTTCGGTTCCAATTTTTGATCGAAGTTATACCCCCTGAAGTAAAGCCAGTGACCTGATTATGAACTGCTCAGTTATGTCTTCCGAGCGCAGGTTTGGCAACTGAAGTGTGTCAAAAAATTCCATAGATGGCAATCTAACCTATGCACAATAGTTAATTTAGTAAATATTGGTGGTGCCACACATCGAAACCATAAATATAAATAAGTAGAAGGATCCACATACCTTGTTACAAATTCTTTATATAACACCATCCCGAAAAAAATAATGTTAGGGTAGGCAGAGTTGATGAAATGTCACATAATTCTGTACTTGCAAACGCTTCCTCATCTCACATACCCCAATCACATCAGTTATTCACAGTCCTGAAGTCCTGAGATGCCTAACGTCTCTTTTGAATGGGACCGTCCCGTTTTCAGGGACCCTGTCTGAACTGAACTGAATTGAACTTTGTTGTCTCGAAGGAAAGCTTTTTTTATAATTTATTATAATAGCTGTACCCCACCACGCGTTGCTGTGGCTCAGTATATCCGTGTAGATAAAGAAAGAATAGCGCGTGTTGCTTTTACGTCCAACAGATGGCGCTGTTTTTTTGTTGTTTTTTTTAATGCTTATTTTTCAACCTGTCATAGGTGATAAATTTATAATATAGATATATAAATAATAATAATAATAAGTCTTTTATTATCTTTTTTTGTGTAACAAATAGATATAATGATATCCTCACTGGGATCTCCCGTGCTGAGGATTTCATTTACATATTATGTATAATTTAATTATAAGAAAATTAATATTACATCAAAGTTACAAATAAATTTAATTATGAAAAAATATCATGCAATATAATTTTTTTTAATAAAAAACACAGGCATATTCGAATACATCGTTGTGTCAAAATTTCAAAGCAATCGGTGAAACATTTTCGGAGGTTAAATTGTGAACAAACGAACACTAGCATTTTTATTTATATAGAAGTGTTCTATATATAAATAAATTCATATATACCTAAATAGAACGGCGCCTCACAATTTTTACCTCATTTGACTCTTGTTATATTTCATTGGTAGGGAAATAATGGTTCTTAATCTTAAAGGACATTTTTTCGAACTCTCCCTTTCAAACACCATAACATTAGACTTGCTTACATTCATCATCAACTCATTCTTTATACATATCTACTATTTTCTATCGCTAGCTTCTTCTTTTAATTATTTCCCGGCCCTGTTAATGTTGCAAATTACTTACAAAATAAATTTAATTTTTCCACTAATCACTATGTTTCACAATCGCCCATAATCAGAGAAAATGGTAAATGCCCAAGCCTCTTACACTCAGCAAGAAGTAATAAGCGAGATTTATTATGATATTTTTACGTATTTCCCAGCCATAATCAAACAAAAAAGTAAAAGTCAAAACGCTAGCTCAGCCGGGATCACGAAGTCTAATGAAATGCTGGTGAGAACGTGACTTTAACAAGGTAAAACGTTTAGTTTGGCACATTTTTAGTTTAAATTGAAACATGCAAATGGAACGGTTACTTAGCAATGATACCTGTATAGATGAAAACAGATATTAGCGTGGTATACACTGAGATGTTAACATTACGCAAATCAATCTTACAATACGGTTCCTCAGCAAAAATATCATAATGTCTATTTACCATAAATTATTAAGTACCAACATTCATTACAAGAAATCCCATTTACTTATGGCGTCTCATTAGTGTTAATAGCGAAAAATAATTGGGATATTTATTATTAAGTAGGCAATCTACGCCCGTTATCAGACATTAAATTAAATCTTTAATTAGTTACATAAATCATTTTATAATAGGTTCTTATAAAACAAACTTTAAGCAACACAGCTGACATTAAATTACGGATAAGTGTTATATACCAATTCACCATTATTTAAAAATAAAAGGATATTGAAATACAATGACTAGTTACCACTCACTAGAGACACATTACTATGCTTCAATATTTTTCACAGTTTACAGTGAGATTAGCTTAAATTGGCTGATTTAATTACTGGAAGACAAAAAATTGTTAAAATAAAATCCCCCCTGTCATAAAAAATAACGCAACAAGTGGAGTCCCACAGGGTTCACACCTTGGTCCAATCTTGTTTATATATGTTTTAAATATTAACCATTGTAATATTCTTCAAGGTAATATCAACAAATTGTTAGTTTGGTGCAATGAAAACAAACTTTACTTAAATTCCCAAAATATCAAATAGATGTTTTCTAATAAAAAATATGTGATCTTTAATAAAAACACTGATAACAAAGCTCTGGAGACATTAACTAGAATTGGTATTAAATTGAACTTTGTGGCGGTAAATACTTAAACTTCTGTTGGTCAAAGAAACAATTTATATCAGGCACCATTTTTATTTAATATTCTTCCAAATCACCTAAGTCAACGAATTCCTTAGTTAAATTTTAAGACGATTCTAGTAATATTTTTTCATGCTTGTCCTTCATAAATTATAAGATTTTATAAAAGTCCCATTTGCTAAAAACTGAATGTCACCTTGTATCTCTTATCTACTTTGTTTCTACTTGGGAATTATGATTAATGATTAGTTATAGAATAATATAATCAAATTACCCATCAGGTAACTCATCTAATACATACTTTTTCTTTATTTTTGAAATATTTTGTGTTTGTATATAGTATTACTTTATGTTTGCTATTACTCTCTGTTTGCTTCAATGTAAATTGTTAACATCGATACGAGGTTGGTTTTTATGAGAAAAAAATTATTTATATATAGTGAGATGCAATAAATCAACACAAATATAAAAGTTCGGAATCACTTTCTAAATCAAATCTTTCATTTGTTAACCACATAACGGAAATCTCTAACAAGGGCTTCCAAATTAGAGATTTTTAACCAGGTAAACTATAAATTTCAACAACATTAAGTGTATACACAAAATAACACTAACATACCAGTTAGACAGGCGTACAAAGAAAACATAAAAACTCCGACAGTAAATTCAAGCTTTGGACAAAGACACTACCAATACCATGCTATAAAAGCTTTCAACAGTCTAAAAATTTAAATTAAAATTGAGGAAAGTAAAAATAAATTCACACACAAAATTAAAAATTGATTAAAGAACAAAAAAGACAATATTATCAAAATTTCATAGCATAAAATAAAAATAAAACCTACACGTAACACACAAAACCAATATAAAAACACATCACTCACAAACACACAAGATTATATATTAAATGTATTATTTTATCTTATATTGTAGATTGTATTTAGATTATATTTTCATATTATAAAATGAAGGCCTCAGCACGGGCAAGCCACCCAGTGAGGCCAACATTACTGGAAAACTTTGAAATGTAAAAAAATATTGTACCAAACAAAAAAAATTAAAAAAATTAAACTGTTATATTTTGTATTGTCTCTGTCTATTATATACTCTTACGTTTTATATTATATTCTGTCTCCCTCTGTCCTCCTATATATAAGCCCACTCTCTGTCTTAGTTTTTAGTTTTTAATCAACATCCTGATGAAGCTTGATTGAAGGGAAACCGGTAGATGTGAAAATTAATAAAAAATTAAGTCGTTATTAAACAAAGTATTTTATTTAAACAGAATGTCTAGATTCCACTACGTGTTACTAGAAGTCGGGATTTATTTCAGGGTTGAAATTCTGGGACTAACTGTTCCTTGAATACGTAAATACCCCTAAAAAAAATCACACTCGCGGACGTCATCATAACCACCAGTACGACCAGTACAATCGAGCGTGCCGAACACTTTATTTATTAACTCTCTTGTGCACGGTGGGGAGATTATAACGCTTTATACTCAAATCTGTAATACTACAAAACTCTGTTCAAAATTGAATAGTAAAATAAAATAATAACAAAATTCAATTTTTAAAGTTTTAAATGAATTTAACAACCATAAAGACAGTTACAAAACAACTAAGTTGAGAAGCATCTCTAAATAGTATAAAATCAAGTCGCTATCCGCGACTGTTTTTTTGTGCGCATAGTTCTTCTAAACTACACAAGGAATTTTGATAGGGGTTTCACTAGTATTTAGAGAATTTCTTACGAAAGGTATACATATATGATATATGAATATTATATATATAGAAAGTAGAGAAAAGTTGATGTTTTATAATCAAGTCGTAAAAATATATTTTCGGGCATTGCTAACGCAGACTAAAGATACATCAAAATAATGTACTGCGGAATTGTAAATTTTATCAAGACCTACAGAAAAGTAAAACATGGTATATGTTTATCTCTTAAGGATAACCCCCAGCAACACCGGGTACATGTCAGCTAGTTGAAAAATAAATAAATGTGGCGCGGCTAGCATAAAATCAAGATGGCTTAATTCAATAACTGCCTAGTTTCCTTCTTGAACCATAACGTGTAGTGAAAAGTGATCTTCAAAATATGTATATTTATATAAAGAACTAGCTGAACTCCCCGGCGCTGCTAGGGCTTTACACAGAGTTTTTTCAAAATCAGACTTAGACAGTGATTTTCATTTTCTTTTGAAGGTCAAGTGGGCAAAATTTCCAAGTATCAAAATACTACTTTAAGGGGTGGAAAAATGGAATGTGGTGGGGGTGGTTTTTTGTAATTTCGTGTAGACCGTGATCTTCCTTTTGTTTTGTAGGTCAAGCGTGCAAAGTTTCATCAAATCCACGCCGCCCGCTCGCCACAAACAATCAGATTTAAATATTAGGATTTAAAATTAAACAATAACTTTGTAAACATCACTTATAGGTTAACACTTAATGCCGACCGGGTTTCGCTACAACCGTAGCTTCATCGGGGCAGTATTATACTGCCCTGCTGAAGCTACGGTTGTAGCGAAACCCGGTCGGCATTAAGTATTTACCTATAAGTGATGTTTACAAAGTTATTGTTTAATTTTAAATTATAATGTCACATCACAAAGTAACCACTTCATATGAAGAAATTAAATATTAGGGTTGGTTGAGGACAGTGTGATTTAATTTTTATACAAATCTACAGTTTTATTCGGACATTTTTGAAATTTTTAACACTTGACCTTCAAAATAAGAGGAAGGTCATTGTCAATATCTGATTTCGAAAAACTCCGTGTAAAGCCCGGGCAACGTCGGGGACTGATATCAGATATGTTGCCGTAACTCCGATAGGAATATGAAAAAGTAAAGATATAACAAAGAACTGGCGGATAACAAAAACTTACATTTCAATTCAGACGCATTACAGCGTACCAAATAAGGTTCGGTTGCGTTCTATACAAAATGCGAATTAAGCAATCAGTTGAACAATTAAATTGTATTCAGGAATTAATTACTACTATCCGCCTACAGACCAAGCTTCATCCTTGACTAGACATCTGCTTGATGCAAACTTCCGATGTTACCTGAATTGTGATTTATCTCATCTCAATGAGAAGGCTGCCTTTCCGATTGAGACAATAGACCAAACGTTCAATGGAATTCAAAATATCAGATGTCATGTTTTACAATATCAATATCTACATAAAACAAATAAGCAGCCATATTAATTCAACAAATAAAAACCTATTATCTACTGCTCGTTCGTTTGGACAATGTGCACATTTTCTCATTTGTTTTTGTGGCACAGTTTTGGGGAAGTCACCTCACTTCGTTGCATCGAAATGGATCCCGTTGGTGGAGAAGGTAAAAAGTCACACACCTCTGCCATAACGAACCCTTCTCTTTCATACAAATATAAAATAATAATAAAAATCAATAATTCAAATATTCTGTAATAACTAAGAAAAATCAATCGTTATAATTTGGGAGGAGGGTTTGGCTACCGCCGCCCTAGGAATGATTTATTGGATTTTGGCGCAGTTTGCAATAGTTTCGGAAGGGGCTCTATTTTATCATTAACACTTTAATCAGCTGTGCATATTAAAATCACACCCCTCGAGATACCAAGTTTAAGAGGCGGGTTTAGGTACCGTCGCCCCGGAAACCATTTATTAATGAGGCATTATAACTATGTATAATATATATATTGTGTAATGTTCACTATTCGTATGTAAAAGCAATTAAAAAGGGAATAAATAACAATAAAGCAATGTACATTTTTTTGTGAAAATGTCCATATTAGTATTTTCTCTAAAATACACGTATTACGAATTAATTCCCTCAAAGGAGACAAAACCTGATTCATAGTTTATGTCATAATATATGGATGGTTAGACCGAACCTGCGTAGAATGGAAAATAAAAAATATGTAATTATTGAAGACAATATTAACGATTCCTAAACGAAAATCTAAAACAGAAAAATCAGAAAATCCCCTTGCCTTGCCGGGGTACTGCTCTGTAGAGTAGAGTAGAGCGGTGCCCCGGCAAGGCAAGGTTCGAGTCCTAAATGTGACCTATCTTTTTCAGATTGTTCCGTTTCAAATTTTCGTTTAGGATTTGCTAATATTGTCTTCAATAATTAAATATTACCATTTGAGGTTTTACTCATTAAGTTATTCAAAAAATGCATTTACACGAATAATAAATAGTCTAGTGTCTAGTCATTTAATACCTAAGGTCATTCACTTTAATAATACAACGAACACGAGGAACATGGTAGAAAGCTAATTTAATTTTCAAGAACAGCTAGTAGACCAGACAGCCATGGGCATAACGTCGGAGTCACCCACGTGCGAAATGGTTTAGCCATAAACTTTTAACGATTGATCTTTAACTGCATCCCATACATTATTCATTTAAAATATTATGGCACTGTTACGTTATTGCATGACTACTGCTTCTGTGTAGAAGCAGCAAGAATTATGCGGAAATTTATGGAGAACGTTAAAAACAAATTCTCACAGTAATTTTATGTGTAAACATTCATAAACTAACTAACTAACTATCACACCGTTTCCCCGAAGGGGTAGGCAGAGAGGACGGACCGCCAAACAACTCGGTCTTGGCACACACTTCTTGCCTCCTTCACATTCATTCATACGTACTCTTCTATTACTCTTGACATGGCCGGACTCAAGTATTTGGTTCACTTGATCGTGCCATCAGATCATAGACGGTTTTACTGAACATACGCCTCAGGAATCTCATTTCTACAGCATCAGTTTACTACCATCCTTCCTCTGCCAGTTCCATGTCTCACTGCTATACATCAGGGTTGGCACCAGCACTCCATTATGAGTGACATCATTTACGACTATATTGCACACTGTTTTTGTATCTCTCTTTCAAACACTATGACTTTAGACTTCATATATGCTTAAATATATTTTTTGTGGTTCCATCATAACTCCTCATGAAACAAGAACTAGGATACAATATTTAAATATGTAACCTATTGAAATATTTAAATTATGGTTAAATATTTAAATATGTAACCTATTTAACCTAGTTTTTGTTTCATCACTTTTCATAACTTTATAAACTTTTTATAGGTGTGTTGAATTGTCTTTTTGATTAGTTATCCGGTTACCATTTTATGTATGTCTGCCAGTATAACTATTTCGTGTTTTAGTTCAAAGTTTATTAAATTATTTATAACATTTAGATGTCTCATGTTTAGTAAAACTTTTTTTGTCTGTCTTAATCATTACTGATTTGAAAGAAAACTAAAGTCGTCAATATATGTACATGAATCCTTTCGCCTATCCCATGCCCCAAATAGGATAACAATATTGATTATCTGTTACAAAGATATTATAAGAACGAGATGTGCTATGAGCAGTTCTTACTGTGTGGAATTGTTTTGCCGAGTGTCGCCGGTTTTGTTCACCAATACTACTGCACACCTTCGCTTGCGCTAAGGTATCCGCACTAATACATAGAACAGATTTCTGTGCGTACACGTCCCGATACCGTTCAAAGTACCCTAATTAGGTAGTACTCCGCCTACGGTCCGACGGCCAACATAGCATATCTCGTTCTTCTAATATCTTTGATCTGTTAGGAAAGAATATAGTTGTTTTTCAATTTTTTTTTAACTGATTAATCTCACCCGAAGTAAGACAGAGTTGACCTTACTTCGGGAACGCTGACACGCCTTAATACAATTCCGTCATCTTATATATTCAGTAATCACTTCAAGCAGATACAATCTTCCAATATAAAAATTCAGTCTGCGTATGTTTGCGCTAGCAAAAGTAGAAAATTAGTCGATCGATATCGCTGAAAATTTCAAAGTTTGTTGATATTAGTGCCAGGAGTGTTTAGAAATGTTTTAAATGGTAGAATAAGTCGGGGACGCCCTAGGAATACTTAACGCAATATCTCTGCACCAGAATGAGACGCGGAGTCGAATTAAAGTAGTTTTTCAACAGTAACATTGTGGTATACAGTAGTGAATGGTGAAAGAAGTCGGAGACGCCCGAGAAAGACATTAGCAATAGGAAAGCATTGCGGGTGCACTAGTACTATACATTATATTAAATTACAACATTTTAATGTATCATGTTGCGTAACATGTGGCCAAATTATTGATTTTTACGGTTTGAAAACAACTTTTTTTGGATCTCTGTACAGTAATAAAATGGTATCAGTTTGAAGGCCAGTACATTATCAATAAACAAATATAATGTATAATAAGTAAGTAGTCTATATTGTCCTTATGACGATGCACTACGAAGTAACACAAAATCGTGTGTTTTTGGTTTGAAAATATGATCGCTTAGAAATATTTTAAATACATTAATTAATTACTGCCAGTAGAAGACATATTGGCCTTTGAAATAATCGACAATTTTTTGTAGTAATTATGGTTTTTATAAGTCTAGAAAAAAATAAAGTATGGGGCATATGAAAACTGCTTTAAAGTTCAAAATATCCTACCTACGAACCCTTTTTCGGTTATGGTTCTATTCTATTGTGTAGTGTGGCAAATTAAGATCTCAAGAAAATGATCGTAAAAAAATAAAATAAAAAACGCTTTTGCGATGTTTTTTCTTGCTTAAATCAAACCATACGGCTGGTGGTGTTACGGGAATTTAAACCTTATTGTCATCTACGTAAGGAGTGATATTGTTACTGGCCCGATAACGGATGTTCACTTTTTTTACACTCCCATGCCCGGAGAAAATTTACTTTTATTTAATATTTATATTTTATTTTGAATCGCTTCATATTATTCGTAATCCGGTTAAAAACGGGATTGCAGGCCCTTATCGAATGAATTGATGGGTTTCCTAATAAACTTTTTGCTAAATACGAATATTTTATAAGGGTGTCATAAAAACGTGTTCATGAAAATCGTAATATGTTCGCATTTCGTCATTGTATATTATCAAGGCAAATGCAGATGCAGGAACATGTGTTCCTTTAAATTGGGTATTTACTAAATGTTTATCAGGAAATAGCCTGCAATTCTGTTTTTAACCGGATTACCAATAATTTGACGAGATTTTTTAATAAAGTAGCAATACTCATTTTTCTCCGTTTGGGTAAACTACCTTTCTGCTTTTAACGATAAGATAATAATAACTATTCTAACTTGCATCCAATGCATGTTGTCATTAACAACATAATTGACAGCCCTGCTATCGTTGCCCCTATTAAATCCCATGTGTCGACTAGGAACACAATACAAAATGTAATATTCTTCTGCAATACATACACAACCAACTATCAGACACACTAACCAATAGGATGCATGATCTGGACAATAAGTTTGGGGGTACTATTGACATATTTACTGACTTTAAGAATTAAGCGTCATCTATTTTTACCAGCACTTTGTTGAATCGTACTAATTATATTAGAGTTAGTAGTCGTTTTAGTGATTTTTTTCTTATTTGTAGTTATTGTTCTAGTTTCTATAAATTTTATTTTACGAATTATGTTTCATATCCAGTACATCAATTTAAAGTTATTTCATGCTTTTAAAACTTAGTGCATAATATTCGATAGCTCACTGGGTATATTCTGTTCTAAAAACCCATGTAAAAGTCCGACTGGGCGAAAAACCAAATAAAAATAATAAATTGATAATTGCCTATCATTAAACTTAGTCACCGATTGGTTGGGCTAAGCGTAAATTAATCTAGATAATTATTGTATTTCAATCTTACAAATGTAGAATTCAGAAGCACACAATTCATCAAGCACCCAAGATCTTGATGGGTATAAATAAATTATTGATACGAACTTAAAATGGCTTAATTTAATATGACGGCCTCCGTGGTCGGGGGAAGGCTCTCGTCTAGCAATTCGAAGGTCGCGGGTTCAAAACCCGGCGTGCAAAAGTACATTATATTTATTTATATAAAGTTGTGTTATTTCACAATTAATTCATTAAAAATAATATATACTTTACTTGCGGCATGTTTCAGATTCGAAGATACTCTCAGTATCGCCCTGGTGTAAGACCACCATTCAGAATTGAAAAGATGCTGGAAATGGCTTTAGCCAGCTTGGCGACCAGATCTGAAGAGCCAGGTACTTCCCACTTTCCTCTTTCCTATCTCCTTCTCCTCCCAACTACCCTTCAGCCTCACAACATACCCCAATTGGGGATGCCATAGTCTCACTGGCTTCAGACGGTTGGGAGCAGTTGTGCAAAATATATTTCATTTTAACTTACAAGGGTTCCCAACCTTTTTGAGGTTGGGAGCTACATTTTGCAGACGTCTATTTGAATTTCAGTTTTGTTTTAGGTAATGAATGAATGCAAATCTTGGAAGCGAATTCCAAAACCCACATTCCGATATCCGATCGAGCTGAAATTCGACAGATAGACTCGTTATCGATGACGATGCATTCTATCAACTATTGGTGTTAATCACGCGAACATGTACGCATTTCTTTGAAATCGTATGACATTACGGCTGTTAATATACTAAATAAACGTCGGTCCTACACGATCTGTATTTGGCGAAGTTGGTAGAATTGTTGACTCCAGTTCCTAGGTAGGAAGGTTCAATACTCAGTCTAACTTTGTTTAATACGGGTTGAATTCAATATAAATTTTCAAGAAGAATCCACTAAAATAGAACTTCTAACAAGAAACTTGTTATAAGAAAATTTTGTTAATGCTTAATTCAGATCTTCAAAATTTGGCCTAAACCGCTTTAACAAGAATATAACCAAACCAATTTGTCCTATGAATTTTACAATTTTTTCATCCGTGGTATTTAAAACATAAAAATATATATTTTCAATGTTCACAATAGTTAATTATTTGAATCGACCGAATTTAGCTACGCGATCAACCGGTTGAGAAACCTCGATTTTATCAATATTTGTGTTATTTTTATTTATTTATTTATTTGTACACACCCAATTAGGGCTTTTACATATGATACAATTAAAAATACATTTGATATAATCAGAGAGTAAAAGAGATATAACAATAAAATATGTACCAAATATATAAATATTAACTTAAAGCAACAAACAGAGTAAACTATAGGATGCACATTCCTATAAATTTGGATACATTGAAAATTTATAAACATTACAAAGCTATCAAGATAGACAAACAGATTTAATAACAATGTATTTATCGGCTGGACATTCAGTACCGTTGGTGTTCATGTGATATTTATTCCCTGCACTGTGCAGTCGGTTCATTACTGAATTTATTTCTGCTTTGTTACCTGCAATGTTACAATGGTAAGGTACCTTGGGCATGTTATAGTGAGGTTAAAATTCTAACGTAAAAATTGATAAATGCAATGAAAAAATAAACAATATCATATAATGCTGAATGATGCGTGACAATAAAGAGACAACCGGATAGAAATATGTTGATATGCCAGAAGGAAGCTCAATTTGACTTACTTTTATTGAAAATGATCAAGCATTTTTAAATAGTATTTAAGTCTCTTTAATTTCATTGGCCTGTTAATTAACGACAGCAATTTTATTTCGAAACGGCACAGATCATATTTCTAGTGAATATCTGTTTATAGTGGGTAGACTTAGTATTTTATTATTGTATTATCTTTATTTGCCATATGTGAAGAATTATGATAGTAGCTATGAACTATTTTTTATTACCAAGGCACTCATATGTTTTGTTTTGTTTTTGTATTCTCAATCACAAAACAGATAACGAATGAACGAGTGATCCTACCATAACTATTCTGTGTAATTCAATATTTGTAATTAATTTGTGATTTTCAAGACCGTAACTTTATTTGCTTTATATTATGTGATGTTTATTTATTTATTTTGATTTTACGCCCAGCTGGGCGTTTACTTGTTTATTTTTTTTTACACAAAGAACATCTAAATAATCATAACATCACAAAAACAAAAAACAAAATACTCTACAATGCAAGATGGATAAATATTACATTGGTAATATGTTGATCTGCTTTTTAATATAAATTCTACTAAGACTACTAGATTAATGTTTGATGTTAGTACATATAATGTAAACTAGAACGTACATCAGTATTAACTTAAATAAATAAATAATTTCTCAATCAAACCAGTTTCCAATTGTTTTCTGTAAACCATAAATTCGAAATAATTTGGAAACCCGTACAAACTTACCAGCAAAGCAATTTTAAAAGAATATTTCAAATAATTGATGCGTATTTAATCGTAATATATACAAGTCAATATTATTGGATTTTGTAACTTAAGATTTTTTTTATTAAAAAGTCGTTCTGTATGAAATTGGATGACACCATTTGATTGAGTAATCAACAACGTCAAAGTTGGAATACATGCATCACTACATTTAACAGTTGTATGTGAAAACAAAGTTCAACATAACTGAAACTTTTTTTAAAATTTGTTGACATTATGTTACTCATATCGTTTTGTATAATATGCAAAAAATTGTAAACGTTGTAGGTACATATAGAGACATTTGAGTAATGGAAAAATATATTTTGATGAAGTTGTGACGAAACAAATTCTAAGTTTTCTAATGCAATTCGTTTTGAAATACCTTCCTTCCCGTTGGAACAGACAGAAAATTTAATGGATTTTAATAAAAATAAGACAAATAAGGATGATATATGATTTAAGATTTTCACGGCCAAAAGTATTTTTGTTATTTGTTTTTGGGGTGTTATGCCGTGTTGCGCTAACTCCTTCTTTAGCCAACGTTTTCATAAAATAACACATCTGCCCTGATGATGGACACTGCAATGCTGTCCGAAACGTTGGCTAAAGAAGGAGTTAGCGCAACACGGCATAACACCCCAATAACAAAAAAAAATAAGGATAATATTCAAAGATAGGAAGGTGGTCTAGTCCGTTCAAAACGTGAGAATTCTCACGCTAAGACATTCGCAAATAGGATTATGAAAGGAGACTCTGCAATCGATATATCATACTATTATAAGAAGATTATTTTGAAGGTTATCCCCTTCTAAATATACCACAAATAGGCAAATTTATCAAACGGAAAATCGTTAAATGTAAATCTAAGTACAGATCTTGTTGCAGAACGATAAAAGATCAGCGGAAATAAAAGGAAACAAATTACCGAGAAGAAGATAGAGGAATGGATTAGGGTAAACTTTTTCAGAGAAGGAAGAAACCCCTGGGTTTGATTTAATAGATCTTATAGATTTAATAGGGTATTGTTTATTAACATTTTTGAACAATCAGATTGAATTTATTTTTGTGGAAATTAAAAAAAAAAAAATCGAGTTTACAAGATTGTTCCAATAATGAAAACTTATTGGCTCTATAACTATCACGTGCATAATTCAAAAATACCATAAACTATAACGATAATATTAGATATACTTTGCACATACGAGTACATTGGTTTTTATTTATTTTTCTTTCCTTTTTCATATCTATTATTTCCTACTATTTATTAAATATTTTTGACCACGATGTATTATTATAAAAGAAAAAAAATTGAATCTTGTATCTGTTATTTGCATGATATTACGACGAATAAAGTTTTTTAAATGATTGCCTGATGAAATGTGGTTGAATTTTTCTAAAGGAGTACGATGTAAAACGGAAGAAAATGAGAATAAAAAAATTAAAATGCTGTTAAATGAAAAATGAACTTTTATCAATTCATAATTTAAAATGATTGATACATAATAACGTACAAAAGTGAATACTTCAGAAAAGTTAACAGCTTAAATTATAAACAATGAAAGAAAACGCTGGTACGAAAATTGAGTCAAGGTTCAGTATTCTTCTTTAAGCAAGAAAGGCTCGATACTAAGAGCAGGATAGGACTTCAGCAATACAAGGCCAGAAAGGCAAACTTATCGCAAATATTAACAGACGAATCTTTCGTAGAATGGCGGAAAGATTAGAAGTTGACAATATAATAAACCTGCTAAAAAACACGCTCTTTATTAAATTTCAACAAAGACTCTTAAGAGGTTTTCTAGCCAGTTCTTTATTTTGTTTTTTAAAGCCTTGTTTACGTAGAATATAAAAAAATCGACCTTAACCCCAATAGAGAAAGCGAATATACTGGTACAAAAACCATAAACCGACACCCTCGTACTTCTGTACAGAACCGCCCGGCCTACAGACAAACCCGATCGGGCCCTGCGTAGGAGGAACAACATTTCACTTCCATTGTAAAAAGTAATGCATTTCTGACATGGTGATAAAAGAACACGAAAATGGTAAGATACGGTGATAATTTTTCCAGCGAAGTATCTGCGTGACTATCCCTTTCGATTTCATGAGGAAATCGCGAGGTCAATTATGTAAATTTTGACCTGTTCTCAATTATTTGCGTTGTTCTGCATGGAGAGGAAAAAAGAAACACTGGATAAGTTACAAGTTCAGTAATGTGGAGAAACTTTATGTGACAGAAAAGTACTGCAGGGGCCTCCGTATCGAGACCATGTAAGAGTGACAGGGGACCGTACAAGCTGGATAGTCGTTTTCCACCAAGCATATAGCACAGAACAAAACCAATAGAAAAAAGTTGACTTTTTGAATTGGATGTAATATTGACTAGTTTAAGCATGTGGTAAGAGTAATAAATTGTTTTCTGCTTACCCATTTCAGATATTCTTCGTCGTCTTTTCACTGGTACTCTCCTCACGGCCGTTCCAGGAAGATTCTCCAGCTCATTTCCCAGCTCTTGTGAGATGTGCTGTCGAGCGAACTTGATCATGGGTTCCCTGGACTGCTCTTGGAATATCCTGGTCAACTCCGCATTTATATATCCTGGCTTCAATGTAGCGGCTGCCGTCAACTGATCGGTGAAAGACTTTATCCCTTCTTTGAATCTTGCTTGTATTTCTTCATTAAGCATCTCGATAGCATCCTTGTGCATAGAGATACTAGAAGGGAATGGTTTAACTAAAAATTCATGGGTAATTCTCTCTGTTTCAACTTCTTCATTTTTATTTTCTGTTATGGCTTTGTCTTTTTCACGTTCGACATCCGGTGATATGGTTGTTCTAACATTGACTTCATCCACTAAACTATTTTTAATATCACTGTCATTTAGGCTAGGACTGGTTAGTTTTGGCGTTATCGCTTTGCTATTTTTATTTTGTTTTCTTTTACTTACCTGACTTCGTGTCAGGCTACTATTATCACTCGCGTTTTCGACTTCCGGTTCGCACTTAAGACTAACAGCATTTTCGGAAGCTGTTATCTGATCACTTCTTTCAAAATCCAATGTGGTATCAAATGATTGTAGATTATCTGGGACATCTTGAGACGCGTTATCTTTACACTCCAGATCTTTCGTCGCTTCATCTTTAATGGGAATGGTGTCTGTAGATGGGTGTGAAAATGTTCTCTTTAAGTTACTTTTTCTGTTATGCTTGGGCTTGGCGGATCCTTCCGAGAGTGATCTCTTGCATTCCGGTTTGTTTCCTGTAGCCTCGTTCGGTTTGCCATTTAAAATGCTTTGATTCGTTACTATCGAGTTGGAAGGTGAGAGAGATTTTTTTCTTGAGTTCCGTCGCTTATTGGCCTTCTTGGATTTAGTGGACGTCTGCTCTTTGGAGTTCTGCATGACGTCGTCGCTGGTAGCTTAGAGAAACAAACATTTGGTTTGCCAAATCAACATCAATCCTCGTTAAGATGCGTGCTAGATAAGAGGCATGTTTTGACATGCATCTTGGTAGAATCGTTTCTCCTGGACTGACTGTAGAAGACAATGAATTTCGATGTACAGTCGAGGAGTCGTTTGTGCTTTTGTTCCTTTGATCTGAAACAAGAAGAAAATCAACATTAATAAAAAAGTTAACATATTTAACAGACTCGGATGTGGCGCCCACACTATCACAAGTAAAGAGATTACAGAGAAACAATTCAAAACACCACGATATTAATATAGGTAGGCACCTGGTATTCAATCACAAGCTTATCGCAATTATTTGTATAGCTCCCACTACATGGCGAGATACTCGTACTGTTAAACACTACACGGGCTCGCTGTTTGCTGTGCAACTGTGGGCCACTGAATGAGCTGTAAGCTATGCTGTAACCGATTCCCCGATGACTGTAGACTGTAGGCTGTAGGAACAAACACCTGTGGAGTGCAACGTCCAGGCAAATTATGCCACTGCACAGAAAGAAACCGCGTTCATTCCAGGAAACGATATAAATAATATTACATCACACTATTTATCAGTGCCCTTAGAGATATCAATGATTTGCATGAAACATATTTGAAAACCAATAATTTATCATCAATCGTCAGTTTTGTTGCTTTCTTTGAAAGAAAATTATATGCTCTTTACGAACATGACGAAATCTGAACCAACCATCTACCGACGAATTAAGTGCTTTTTAATAACAACTGTGTTTAACTCCCGCCTTCACGCAATCTTTAACACTATTTTTGTCTAACCATTTTTTTTAAATGAACACTAAAAAAATGTACTTTTATTTTTTTACAAATTTGAAAATGGAAACAACGATTGAACTAGGAAATTAATAGTTTTAATTCAAATTAATTAAAACTAGTACAAAATCACTACTCTACAACTCGCAACTTAATGGCTTCAAACCTACTTACTGATTGTGTGCTTTATGACTAACGACGGGTTGTTTCAGAGAACGATTCTTCGAATTTCAAAGTTAATTTTCAAGTTCTGTGAAAGTTTTGTTATTATTTCAGTTTTGTCAAGTAACGTTATAATATTATAAGTAAAATGATATAATAACAGAACTTGAGTAGGTCTTTCACAGAACCCGAAAATTAACGTTGAAATTTTATGAATTGTTCAAATTCTATGAAATAACCCATAAGATTACAAAATGACAACCGAAATAACTAACAAACAAACAATCACGCCGTTTCTCTGCAGGGGTAGGCAGAGAAGACAGACCGCCAAATGACTCGGTCTTGGCATACACTCCTTGCCTCATTCACATTCATAAATACACACTTCTTTTAATCTGACTCTTTACATGGACCGACTTAAGTATTTGGTTCACTTGATCGTGCCATGTTTTCCTCGGGCGCTGCCCGACTCTTTCTAGCATTCATATTATATATTCTCGTTATGCTTCTTTTTTCGTTCATTCTACATGCCGAAAAGATCTAAGGGTCTCTTTCTTAATCTTTGTCATTACGCTTACATCAGCCTTGCATTCATTGCAAATCTCCGCATTTTTCATACGATCATACATGGCTTTACCACACATGCGTCATAGGAATCTCATTTCCACAGAATTCAGTATCTTTTTAATTAAGAATTATGATGCAATCGAGTAAAAATATAAGGGTGACGATCCGTCCTGTTCTTGATGGGGCTATAAGGCTTACTGGCGGAAATGGCAACTAGTTAAATTTGATTTTAATTTACTGATTGAAACTTTTATCTTTGCAGAGGATTAAGAATGGTTAACAAAAGCCACCTAACCACAAAAAACATCGTCTTATTATATTAACGGTAAAAATTACATAAGATATTGATTTTTTCTTGGTGATATGATGATATTCAGGCAGCTGTCGTATATGTCTTAAACGGTTAATTCCGTAAGTTGTAAGCATTACTGGTCAAACAAAGCTCGTTAGTGAAAAGATGTTAACTGTTCATTTTGCACTGTTGAAAAAACTCGTTGATGATGTATTAAAACTACTAGTTTTTTCTTAGAGTGAAATTCAAATTATACTTAAATAAACGGTGATTTTGTTTTAAAATTCTTCACTGCAGAAATAAATGGAAAACAACGCACTGATGGTGAAAAAATACATTACATTTAATAAAAGGTATTTTGGTGGCTTTTTCGTGAAAATATTTAACAAGCAATTACGAATAAAAAATAAAAATTCTTCTTACATTAATATTCCAAACTCTTCAACAAAATCCCACTTTATACATACATATTATATGTGAATTTGTATAAAATAACGACATAAAACGACAAAATTTAAGACCAAATTAAAAAGAAAAATACATAACAATATAATAAAAGCACTTTTTGATAAAGCGCAACTACTTAAAGGTACAAAAAGTGTTTTTTGAAATATTTTTGGTATACATTTAAAAACATGGATCAATAATAACAACGAGAGAAAATAAAATTATTCAATTGAAACTGCTGTTATTCTGTTTTTCTAACTTATTTGATTCAATTCAAACTGAAAGCAAAACAGGAGGAAATGTGAAGAAAATAACAACCGTTCCTTCCCTTCCCTAAGCCATTCTCCCCCACAAAATATCCCAAATTGGACATAATTTTAAAGTACCAATGGCAGTTAACTCTATTGCGATAATCATTAAAAAATACCACGCCATTTAAATGGTCATAAGAACAAATTTTTGAAAAGAAGGAAAATAATAAAAATAAAAAGTTTTAAAAATCTACAAAAAAAAAATTATTTCACATGGGAAAGGGTAATATTATGTACTGGAGAGGACTATTATAGGAGCAGGTTTAGCAACTTCTTACGTCGAGCTTACGGTAAAATAGAACCTAGACAATGGCATTAGCAATGGCAGTGGATGCGGAAATTCTCCCTCGCCATGAACGGCGGCAGTAATTAAATCAGAACCGTTTGGAGGCATTCCTTCTGCGATCTGACGTTTTTATCCAATAACCTGGGAAAGGTTGGCCATGCGTAAGCAACCAATTCAATGGTATGAAAATAATTTGCCAAATAATGTACCATACTATTTTCGATTAATCTGTACTACGAATCGGTTTTCATTATGAATACCAAAATATATTGTTAGGATAAATTAAAGCTTTTCCTATCGTTTCGCTTGAGTGGAATTAAAATAAATTTGTTAATTACTTTCAAATTGAAAAATATTAGCGTAAACTAATCTTTGGTAAATTCCTAAATAATGTATTTTTTAATTCTAAAATTATGAACGCATATAAGAAACAACTTTAAAACATATATTGATAAGATTATTTGTGATAGTTTCCCTTGATTGACTTTTATCTTTCCTATAAAATTATTCCCAAAATATATATTTTTTTTTAACTTTACAAACCGTTTTTAGACTCCGCTCGCCAAGCATTTTTTATGCCTAGGTATTACTTATTTCTATTCATTTTGAAGTAAACCACACTTCGAATATATTTTTATAAATATATTGTTTATTCCTGACAACATTACATCACACGATATGAGAAAACTTAGATATGACGGAGTAAGGAGAGTAACTACATACACAAGAATAAACCTTTGTCCTGTCCTGGAGTCCTGGAGGAAATATACACATATTATTATTTTTCCTAACCAAATGTCTTTCGGTTGAAAATTATACGAAAATTTGATGAAATTCACTCTGAGGCGATACATATATACACATATATAAGCTTCCAATCTATGCATAGTTGTTCACTGGTCGTAATACTCACCAAATTTTGTATTTACGCGACAAAACATGTGTATATAGACGCAAAAAATAATAATGTATTCCTACAGTTTGCATGACTTATGCATGGTGCTCATTAGCAAATAACTATTTCTCAGAAATAATAACGATTGTCGATGAACAAGGTCAATAAACATGATGCACTCTATAATAAAATTGGAAAAATGCAAACACAGACATAATGTTCAGAGTTATTTTGCATTAACTGTACACAGGAGGCATTGAGGAAAACAATTTCCCTTAGGGTCTACATCGTCTTAGGGGATGCTGTGTGGAGGATCTTTTTGAGGAGAGGAAAGAGTGAAAACCTGAGTATTGAAGAAACCAATCGTTCCGAGCTGTCGAACTCAAGAACGAGAGAGACACGTAACGATGAAATAAGGTGGAAGTTTGAGTAATAAAATATCCAGTTTTTTTAGATTGTTCTTGTATGGAGGCTACTAACCAAGGTATGTAAAATATTCCCAATCCCATAACCCATCATTCTGCTATTTACTCGTAATGTGATAAAGCTTTCATAAATGCGACGAAATTTATCTATATTGGAAAGATGATATCAAGACTGGGGGTAACCAGTATATTTTGGCTTATTGCCCTGGTTGAGTATTTATGTTTGACAGTGTAGTATTCGGATGTTTTTTTTTTTTAATTAAGTTTAGATAAAACATTTTTTGAATAAAGTTTTTGTACATTGAAAACTTGAAAGTTTTTAAAGGAATTCTAACCGGAACTTTAAAATTGTCTTTATTTAGCACTCCTTTTTGGGTTATGTTGAGCCGCTCTGTGATTTATCAAGGAATTTCAAGTTATCCCATACTCTATTTACGATTGACACAAAGTGTACTATACTTTTTTGATATTGATATTAAGTAATGTTTCTAACTAAGTGTATGAATATAATAAATTTCAATAATGAAAATGTACCTAACACACATATATTCGATATTTGACACTTTTGGAGTGTACTATATTGAGATAGAGCGATGATAAACCTTTATTATGTCGATAGACTCCATGGCATGTACGTAATTTGAGATTGAAACCATCCGTAGGCTGTCCTTTAACTGTTATGAATTGAATTGATGTTCAGGTAAGTTTTTAGATTCTCACGGCCAAAAGCATTTTTGTTGTTTGTTTTTGGGGTGTTATGCCGTGTTGCGCTAACTCCTTCTTTAGCCGACGTTTCGGACAGCGTTGCAGTGTCCATCATCAGGGCAGATCCGGTAGATCCGAAGATGTGTAAATTTTGGTTGTCGAGTTTTCGAACACCCCAAAAACAAACAACAAAAATGAATTGATGTTCGTGTAATTCGCACAAAGGTTGACGACACCTCTGTATAATTGCACATAATATCGTTTTGAATTCTCATCAGAAGCATGCCTACTGTAAACAATAAATAATAATAATTGTATTGCGTATTGTCTTTCTTGTGAGAGAAAAGTGAGGGAATACAGTAGGTAAACCAATTTCACAGATATCAAAACATACAGGTTACATTATGTCCAGTGTCCATTACTTTGTTATTCCATTCTTACAATGGTTAATGACTTTTAAGAAGCTAGAATAGGTAACTTCTTGTCGATAATAGATAATCTTCATCAGATTTCGCCTGTTCAAATAGTGCAATGATTGTA
This sequence comes from Hesperophylax consimilis, assembly GCF_061612785.1. NCBI lineage: Eukaryota > Metazoa > Arthropoda > Insecta > Trichoptera > Limnephilidae > Hesperophylax > Hesperophylax consimilis. The sequence goes on from NC_142841.1 coordinate 38,917,797, forward strand.
ATCATTCTCCAGGGAACTCCAGGGAACTGGGAGTCACACTAAACGTCCAGACATGGAGTAAAACAAAAACAGTCATGGATCGCAAACGACGACTAACTGAAAACCAACCAGATGAATTCGGGCGACGGGCAAAGAATTTGTATCAAAAGTGGAAATAATTCTAGGTGACAGGCCACCGATAATCATGAATAACCAAGTGGAAGCGACCTACAGGCAGACTGAGAACAGGGATTGACTGTGTGGAGAAATATGGAGAATAACAGAGTAACTAGGTACTGGAGAAGAATCTACTGGAGCCAGAGAACAGTTGTTAAGAAGACAAAATCTCACATTAGGATTAAGCGTCATGATAATGACGACGATACTGAACTTGACCGGAAAAAATTGGGAAAGGAACGAATGCATCTGGAAGTCTACGAAAGGCACCGTCGCGAGGTCGTAACTAATTTGGTTTAAAAAAAGGCAAAAGCAATGGTGGAGCAAATATCTAGGAGACACAACTTATTTTGTCAATAATACATACAAGTGGAACCACCAGGGCTCAAGGTCAAAACACTTAAACGAATCGATGGCAGCATAAAGCAACGAATCTACACGAGTGGAAAAAACAACTTGAGGGGGCCTTCAGTCTGAGGATAGCAATTGGCCTTTTCATATTTAGAGTATTTTTTAGAAATCATATCTGTTTTCCCGTTACAACCTTCACCCGTGATACGGGACAGTTGAAATATCTATCGAAAAAAAAAAAATTCTACTCATTGGAATGAATAAGACGATTGTTTCAAAGCCAAGATCAAATCTCACAAATTACCATAAATTACAATCGGATCATGTTCGACGCATATTAAAAGATGGTTATCTATATTTGGTGTAACTCTGGTAAAATATTACACATTTTACCCTGAGACATGAGAAAAATGCCACATTTAGTGTGAACATTATATATTGTTTAGTTGAATTAGAAACATTTACCGTTAAAACGGTGGGACATGAAAAATAATATTACCGTTGCAGGCTGTAGAAATGGGGAACACAACATGCAACATATTCGTTATTCTCGAGACTTCTCATAAAAACACTTATGAATATAACGAGATATGAGAACAAAATACAAAGTGGGACAAAAAATTTGGATACAAAAAACACACGCTAAGGTATTGAAAATCATTGTAGTTGCAATATTTCCTTTGAAACGATGGAGAAACCAAATGAATACTTGCAGCAAAACTTGACATACATGTTCAAATGTACGTTACCAAGACTCTACTAAACTTTATGACTTTATTTCAATTAAATTTAAACGATTATCGGATACAATGTAAGGTGCATTGGGCGCTAGCAATATTTATTTGTATTTTTTAACAAATTGATCGCTTTAGAAAACAAGCTTCAAATTTAAAACAGTACCCACCTAAAACTGATTCATTTTTTAATAAGTGTTCATTTGTTTTGGTTGTGGGTGAAAACACAAAAGCTCACAAGATTTTCACGGTTATAAAAGTTATGATTATATTTCAAAGATATCTCGCAAAAACAAATTTATTAACTAGATTCATTTAGATTTTTCACTATTTTACAAGAAGAGCGAAGAAGAGACAATATGAACCAGGAAGAGCCAAAAAGAGGCAAGGGAATGTAAGAAGATGCAAGAAGAAGGAAGACACAAAGATGAACAAATAATTCTCAATCATTTCATTTATTCCTGCCCAACCCGAAGTCCAATATTTGCTTTTCAGGTTTGCTTTGTATACCGGTCGATTAAACTCCAAACTTCTTTTAATCCTCAAAACTAGTGTTTCAAGTCCTAACAAATCAATGCCCCTGGTCCAAACAAATCAATTCCGGGATGGTGCAATCGGATCGTATTAACATTTCGAAAATGTTCACTATTTTACTGTGTAGCCATATAATCTTTGAAATAGATTTAATCTTTGAAAAAGCAGGTTTAAAGCAATTAAAAGGGCAACCAATCACAAAAACTTTCATAGCAAGGCAAGTATAACCAACAGATCAGAACAAGGAAATCATAAAAGCGAAGAGGTTGATATCTACTGTCTGCCATCACACATACACACACGGCTCTAATGATGAAACGTGGGAACACGTAACACAACACCGTGTCACTCTTTCCATCGTAATATGACAGTATGACCATAACAGGAAAAGACCCGCTGTGCACCATTTTTGGCGTTGCACTTGCCAGTTTACGACCTACTACCAAAACTGACTAAATCGTCTTCTAACCAACGGAATATCTTATTAGTAAACAGCACCAATGCATTTATGCGCTTTGTAAAAAATTCAATGCATCGTGAGACACCAATATTTTTTTCACCTGTAAACACCAACTTTATTTTTGAATGAAAGGCTTTGTTAGTGCTAAATTTCCCACTAGATGGCGTCGAGACATATCATATCTACATTTGTTGATGAAATATTTTGACTTGTCAAATATTATAATTTTTTTTAATGATAAAATTTAATTTTTATTTATTTAAAAATAAATAAAAAATTTTGACTTCCTGTCGGCGGCATTTATTTTTTTCTCGGAATATTTCAGGAGACTAATTATTGCTTATAATAATTTGTTATCCTTTGTGCTATGCATAAAAAAACCTTGTCTTATAAACATTAGTTTATCATGATAAAAAAAATAAAAATAGACGATTACAATGCCAAGCAAGGAAACTTTGTATTTATACCAGTAAGTATATCACACAGGCTGCTATAATTTACAAGTGTAACTTTATTAGTATTTCAGTGTAGACTGCAGTTTGTATCAACACTAATAATTCAAGTGATAAAATCATGAATCATAGTGCCATTATTTGCGATTGCAGTGAACCTGATAACAAAGAGGTGTAACCGAATCCTCTGCGTGTACTGGTTGGTGGTCCAATAAACATTAAATAACACGACGATAAGCAGCTGAAAAAAAAACTGATAAAGAAGCAGGACTTCGCATTGATAACCGTTCCGATGGCATTAAAATAACTATGTCTACAGAAGAGAAAAATTAAAGTTTTGGATTATATAGAACCATACTGCTGCCAACCGTCTGGAACCAGTGAGACTATGGCATCCACAATCAGGGTATGTTGTGAGGCTGAAGGCAATGTGAAGGGTGAGGAGATGGGTAAGAAGGTGGGGGAGTACCTGGCTCTTCAGATATGGTCACGAAACAGGGCTAGAGCCATTTCAAACAGCGTTTCTATTCTGAATGGTGGTCTTAAACCAGGGCTATACTGCGAATATCTTCCACTCTGGGACGTGCAGCAAATACACTAAACCTTTATTATTTTAAATGAGAAAATTGTGAAATAACACTAATTAATCAAATAACCGGCCGGTGGCCGAGTTCACATCGCGTTTAGGTGTGTTCAATTCCTCGGCTGGCCAAGTCTAGTTATAACAAAAGAAATACACTGTTCAAATTAAGAATTATTATTAAAATTATGTTCGTACTACTTTATCCCTTGTCTGATATGATATAATAGTAAATCAGTTCCAATTTTTTGAATTAAAAGTTCATTGATCTTTAATCATTTTACGCATCACGCAGGAATAAAATTACAAATCACGCACCCATGCACCGCCAACCTAAATTAGCGTGTTTAATCCTGATGTTGAACGTGTAATATCTAATTTTAGAAATTTGTGAATTTCGCGTATTTTTTATGATTTGTTTTCGGGAACAGCATGGGCAAATGATAGATGCTTTCATGTGATATACGGCTATGTTCAAGGTGTTGCCATTTTTAAAGATTTTTTACCGTCAATGGCAACTATCTGTAAGCAATCGAAAGTATAATATTATGAAACTATGTACAACACCTAGTAAGGTAGTCGGGAAAAAACAAATAAATTGTAATGTACATGTTAAAATTATATTTAATAAAAGAATAATAAATAATAATGACCGTGTAAAACGCCCAGAAGAAGAGCAAAATTTCACGGAACAAGCGTATGCAAAATCTTTTAAAAATTGTTCACGTACAATATAGTTACAGCGGAGTCGGAATGAGTGATGGCGTACCTCCCTGTGAACTGTATGAAAATATGAACCGTTACAATGGCGATGTGCAAATGTGAATATCGTGTTGTTATCGGAGTCATTAACTTGTACGCAGCGGCTATTTAAATAATTATGACCCGGCAAGTTGCGAGTTGTGCTCAACATCGCGGTAGAATCCCAGCAGTTTTTCACGCACGATGTTTACCAGTGGCGTCCAGTGATTTGGTATTTAATTTATCTTGATTGAAAATACTTAATATTGTTAGCAGAGTTTTAAACCCTTGATTCAGGAGTCACACTGCAATCCTTCATTTAAATTTATAAACCCAAGAAATCTCCACTCTTGTGTGAAAGTGATTGTGAACTCTGCTAAGGAGAAGCCAAATGTGTCAGCCACCACTCCAAAGACATTCAAACATTTTTTCAACCCATTAAAATTAAAATTTCTAAGAGATTCAAATCTTCAACCTCGTTTATACCAAAATAATGATTTTTGGAGACACAATTTATTGGCCTAAAGCCATCGATATAGATTCCATGCGATAGTTAACTACCTATCACGCAATTTTCTCGAAGGGGTAGGCACAGAGTATTATCCACCACAGAATTCTGCTTTGACTCACACTTATACATTCACAAATCCTTTATACAACCGACGCGACGTCGAGTATTGGAATCACTTGATCGATACATGTCTTTTTGGGGCGATTCAACTGTTTCTTATAACCTCTTTTGCATCAAATACTATCTTGAGACTCTGTATACATCCGCTATATATTCTGCGCAAAATATCATAGCGTCGTTGACTGGACGTGGCAAAGTCCTATTTTAACTTCACCGTTTTGCAGTTCGTCTGACTAAATATTTTTGTACGTTCCGTTTCAAGGTGGTAGTCGTTTTTATGGTTCAGAAAAGATTCTTTTTTCTAATGTGAAATCGTCATTTTAATTTGGAATTTTTTCAATATTATTATAGGTACCTGAAAAAACTGAAATAGTGTTATTTCTTTGTACAATTTGTATGATTCCTTATATAAAATTATGGAAATTTTAGTTTTAATTTTGGATTTATTAAATAAGTGAAATTTAGAAACATATCTTTTTGGACGCAAGGTGTATGGTTCATTGAACTACTAGTTCGTAGTTTATTCTACTAGTGAGAAGTTTATTCTACTAGTGATAAGTACTGGATCTTAAATTTTATTTCCTTCTACTTTTCCGCAGTAGGTGTTGAAGAAGCTTGTCCCAAGATAGACCAAGACTGACCTCTATGACGGAATAGCTTAAGAATGGTCGGTTTAGTTTACGAAGAAACCTTATAAAGGCGAGACCTTCAGGTGAAGAAGTTAGTTACCAAGTAAAGAAAAATAGGCTGACGCATTAGAGATTATTGCCCGATGCGCATTTCAAAATAGTTAAACCCGTTGACATTCATTTCCGCGAGGTGTTATATGGTTGCTAGCGTATCTAGTTCACCTGTGTTGTCAGGATGTCGTAGGCAGACTAGTCGATAACAACGATTAAATGCCACGAAGACATTTCAGAAATAAACGATTTGTCACTTACGTGGTTGGCTACCGTCGATGCAATCTTCACCATGCACACCAGAGCCAGGTCACAACTTACACAAGGATCGAAGTAATTAAGTGGGGCATCTTTCGCTTCCACGTATTTTATTAATCTTTCCCTGGATTATCTCTTGGGTAATCTTGTACCATTTGTTGATTTTGTTAGTTCCTCGGAGCATATTCTATTGTAATACCGGTTGAACAAGGACAGCATACCTACCTGACGCCTCTGCTCTAAAGATTGCAATCCGCTTGTTAAGATGGGGGAATCCATCAAACGGACCGCCCCGTATCTTTTTCATATCCGTCCTGTTTCATCCACATTAGTTACAAAAACTGAAGAGATTAACCGATAGAAGTGTGTTGTGGGCGTGTCCGTGTACCCAACGTAAGCTTATTTATTCCTTACTTCTTCTGAAAGTAATAAAACATTTTCAAATATCGAAATGCTACCTTGAGTAGATAATCAATTTAGACACCTGGGCCCTAGGTGTCTAGGGCCCAGTTGTCGAAAGAACTTGCATAATTTTGTGACAGCCGTTTACTTCCAACTCCTTTCAGTCACTTCTAGAAATTATCGGTCTAGTGGTCACAAGCCAATGTCTAATATTTGTTTAAGAATAGTCATATCAAAATACAAAATTTTAAAAGGCAGTAATGAAAAGAAAAAGACAACCATTCAAATATATATTTAAAACTAAAGTCAAAACATGGCTGAGGGGGTTCCATGATAACTCAAAACAATGACAATTCAACACACCCTTAAAGCGATAAAAAACTAACCTATAAACCTAGTTTTGGTTTATGACTTTATATCAATATCTTTAATTCATGACTTTATATCACTTTTTTAAGGTGTGTTTATTAGCCATTTTGATGCGTTATCCGGTCACCGTTTGAGAGAACTGAATGATAATCAACTTGAAAACATTATGAAGACAACGTAAAAACATATGGATAATCAATTTTTAAAAATCTACCTGTAAAAAAGTGTTTTTACTATAATACATCTATATATTTTAAAACTTATTAATTGGTTTGACTGAGGATTGAATCTTACATGGACTGAAGTTGACAACTCTACCTAGCAAGCCGGATTGGAAAAGACCGACATTTATTGCGTATATTAACTGGTGAAATTTCATCGAATTTAAGAGAAATGTGTATATGTCCGCATGTATGTGGGTGATTATTACCTGGTTGATAGAATGCATTGTCATCGACAACGAGTCTATATGCCGAGTTTCAGCTCGATCTTATGTCAGGAAGTTATTTAATTTCCACTTCCAAGATTTTCATTCATTCACATATACAAAAGCGAAATTCAAATACAGGGTGCAGCAAAATAGACAGTGAAGTTTTGAAGGGCCGGTACATCCCGTGTGGTGGGGAGGGTCGTGCCATTTTTAGTCGTTACCATGGTTTGGTCCGGACAATACCGGGGCTTCGCCGTCCGCACATTTCTTGAAAATGGCCGTTCTTTCGTCGCCACCCAGCGGGCCTTCCGGCTGCACTTAGCGACTTCTTCCTGTGAGGCCACCTTGGAAGAACTCTAGAAACTCTAAGAAATCCTACTGCGGAAGACTGTGACATTATATAACTTGCATTAATTACCACTTAAAGTCGGAATCAAACCCAAAATTAGTAGCAAACAAAAATTTGAAATTAATATAAATAAAAATAAAATTATTCATAAAAAAATGTCAACCTTGCAAATGCGTTTAAAATAACCAACATTAATAATTTGTAACTGCAAAGTTAATTGAGAAAAAATTATTAAACTCGATATCAAAATCATGTGTGCTACACGAAATATTTTTTCATAGTAACCAATCCTTTACAATCACAGGTATCCGGGTTCAAAGCTTTGAATAAAAAATGTGTTATAACCCGTGTGTTTTTTCTCACCCAAAGTATACAGAGAACGGACAAAAAGGAATAACCCAATATTTTTGCAATAATCGCTTTATTTATTTATTATGTATCTGAATACAATTCTAACAAAAGGAAATAAGCCTCCAAGACCATCGAGAATGATATAAAAAGTTTTAAATGATTTAAAAATAACCTTCATAAAAACACCCAGCAAAACAGAAGGTGTTTATCCGCTAGAAGTTGTTTTCAAGGTGCAATTTGCAGTAATGCAAAAACAGCAGTAGCTAGATATCAGAATAATCTGTATCCTCATACGTATCACGTATTCTTTACCGCAAAGCAAAGGGGAACATACCGCATTTCTTCTGAATTACCAAGGTGTCCAAGTTTATCCATATAACCTATAAATAAAAATGAATGTTTCTTTGTTTGTTCTGTATGTGTTTCTCTACCATTCATACGATTTCGCTGAAAATTTCAAAGTATGTTCTTATTAGTGCAAGGAGTGTTTAGAGAGTGGTTGGAATGATACAAGAAGTCGGAGACGCTCAATAAACACTTAAAGCATTATCTCCGCACTGGAATCAATCATATATTTTACATATTTACCAAATTATACCATGTGTTCAAAGAAACTTCACTATCAAAAAGTGCAAATAAAAATATGAGTTTTGCGATTGAAAAAAATAATTTTTTCAGAACTATTAAGATGGCCACCATCTTGAAACAGAAGCCGGACATTCAAACAAATTTACAGACAGACGAAATGCAAAAAGGTTGAATTAAAATAGGACTGCGCTACGTTGTCAACAAAAAAATTCGACAATTTTTCATACCGAAGGTTAACCAAGTTTTTCTAGAATTACAACCCATACTTTTTGCAATTTTTCTAAAATGTGGGTTACTTCCTTCTGCCATTTCACAGTATACATATATACCCAGAGGCGGCTCTAGGGATACAGGCGTGGTAGGTCATTTGAAAAAATGTGTGACTAATCTTTATTTGATATTGTGAAAAATGCCCATATATTATTATCTATATCAATAGGTCGCGGACTCTAAATACATATTATGTTAATATGGTAAATTTGAAATAAATACACAATCCATGTACTTGCGGCAAATTATCTTTAAGATTTTAAGTTTTAATGTAGTTGTACATTAAAGTAAATAAAATAAGAGTTCGATTCTATTTGAGAAAGATCTTTTACGTTTTTTGTTTTGTTTCGTTATTCAGCTTCATTCTAAATCGATAACAACATAAATGATTATTCCAAATCTTTCCCGAACTATCCAATTGAAAAACAACCATTGTTACACACACTACAAGCGTGTAAAATGAAAAACCGACATTTGTTTATGTCACCATCTCTATAAAACATATAATATTCATCGTGTTGTCTCCCTCACGGTCATGACCTAAGCGTCCCTAAGCTTTATTCGGTACCTAATTTTTACTTCGACGAAAAATATGTTGCCATCTCGTTTATTCTATGGCGCGCATAGGGACAGAAGATGCAAAAGTGGACATTCTTTAAATTGACCCAGCGAATCGTGTGGACTTGTGAATGAAAGCTTCTATTAGAGACAACAGATGTCACTGCTAGTCACTCGCCGCCGCTGCTGTTTCGCGTTACATTTTAAATAAATTAAGAATAATACCAGTTGTTTTGATGAATTTAATTGATTATTATTGTTGTCTTATAAATTTGGGGGGTCAAACACCAATTGACCTAAGGGAAGAACCGCCACTGTATATACCTACATAACAACGGATTCCCCAATCATTTCAACGACTTGATCTACTGAAATACATAAATATCTCACAATACCATCATACATAATAATATACTACTATTTGTTTGGCAGCAACAATGAAGGTGGAACACAAGAACGCCAAAAAATGCGCACATTACACATTTAAACAACCTACAAATTATAGTTATAAAAAACTATTTACTTATAACCCAGAAACAAAATTACTGAAAATCAGAAACTGTACGAATATAAGATTATGTTTATTAATCTACAAAATCCAAAATGGATTTATAGACACGAACACAACATTTGTAAAAACATCACAAGTAGGTACATGATCACTACACAAGAGAACATAATGAACTATACACACATTCAGCAAAGACTGAAAGTGTTAAAAGAAAAATAGGACAGGAGGGTGTACACATGGTTCCATGCTAACTCAACACGGTGACTATTCAACACACTTTTGAAAAGTGATATAAAGTCGTTAAAAACGATGAATTTTATTTTTTAACTTAACCTAACTAACCCAGTTAATAAAGTTTTAGTTTCATCACTTTCCATGACTTATTATAACTTTTTAAAGATGTGATGAATTATCATTTTGATGATTTATCCGGCCACCGTACACATATACCATCTCCTCCCCAATAGCTTGACATTAGTAAATAAATATATTTAAGATAAAATTGTAATAGTTCCACGTAGTTACAGGGGAGTAAAGATTAATATTTAGATTTTTATTTTTAATGTGTACTTTTAAGTTAAGAAACCGAATTGTGTATATTTCTTAAAAACTTAAAAAAAAAAATACATGGACGGGTTGTTTCGGAGACGGGTTGTTTTGAACAATTCTTCACATTTTAAAGTTCTTTGTGAGATTTTTAGAAGTTCTGTCAAGCAACTAGCCTATAATGATATTATAACAGCACTTGAATAGGACTTTCACAGAACCCGAAAATGAACGTTTAAATTTGATGAATTGTTCAAATTCTGTGAAACAACCCATCCTTAATGTTCGCCTTGTGCCGCAAGTGAAATTAGGTACATATAATGTGTTGTTATTATTCTATTAAAGGTGGAAACTCCCCAGACACAGTACCTACCTACAGTGCCTTCATACAGTACCTATCTACAGTACCGCAAGTGAAACTAGATACAAATAACGTGTTGTTATTATTCTATTAAAGGTGGAAACTACGAGACACAGGCAATACCTACCTACAGTACCTACTTACAGTACCTAACTACAGTTGCTACCTACTGTAACTTCATACAGTACCTACCTACTGTACCTATTTACAGTACCCACCTGCAGTACCTACCTACAGTAACTACCGACAGTATCTTCATTCAATTGGCCAGCACGCATTTTACAAGGACTGAAAATCGTGTGTAATAGATCTTTCAACTACGATTTCCAAAATGTTACTAAAAAATAGGAACATATAGTTAATATACACGGTGTCCGGAAACTCGTAGCACAAGCGGGAAACTGGAGAATCTACACACATGGGAACCCAAATAAACATAAAGTTTTTTGATATGAGCATTTTCACAAAAAAAAAATAAAATAAAATAAAAATCCAATATTTTTCGGCTATTTCAGGGTTAAAATTTTTTCGTTATTCGATGTGACGACGTCGACGCAAAGGATAAGATTATTATTAGCATAGGTAGGTACTCACATACGTAGCGATGAGCTCCAATTCAAAACACACAAAACACGTCACAAAAATGATTTAAAATGTTCACCGTCAACTTCCAAGCACAGTTGGGTCCGTCTGATGATTGATTATTGCACTATTTGAATCGTGTCGGAGCTAATTTTTACCTCGTCGAAGGCTATTGATGATAAGTCTCAAAATCAAAACATTAAAAACGTAGAACTGTTTTCAAACACGTCGAAGGCATCGATGATAAATCTTTAAGTATCAATATCAAAACAATAATAACGCTTTTAAAACACACAAATTTCGCCCACAATTCGCTTTTATGTTTAAATTAACTAGAAAACTTCTTACAGCAAAATGCAATGTAAACAATGTATAAAAAATCCCATAAATAATATAATAAAATACAAAAAAAAACGTTTTTCAGCTCTTGTCGTCACTTTTTAAAATGTCCGGCTTACGATTTTCTTTATTTATTATTACAAAATTCCATCGGACCATTTTTACCGAAGAATGGATTTCGCGGAATGAAATTTTCAAAAAATTGCCTTTTTTTTAAATTACTTACTTTTTAAATGATTCCCAAAATCTAAGAATTTTAGCGTTAACCCGAATCGTTAGTTTTAAGCGTGATGCATGTGGCCTATTGCGCTGAAGATTTCCCATTTGGATTTTTTACATAATATTGTAGGTAGGTATCTTAGAAGCAATCATTTGGCAAATGAGGATAGTAGAGGTTTCTCGAAGCTAATTTAAATAATGAATAATTAGAGTTAGGTATAATCTGATGTCGGAGGTTGATGTTTGGTCATGAACTATAATGTGTGCAAATAATGTGGAAGATAATTAGGATCCTATAAGTATTAAGTATTTTTACTAAATAATCACGCATTTCTATTAATACTAGTACATATATTTATAACACTGTGGATCCCCGAAATGCTTCGCTATTGCTAATGCCTTTATGGGGCGCCTCCGACTTCTTTCACCATTTTCTACTGTATAAAATAATAATAATAATTGAATGGCTTATATAGCGCCGTTTTTGTGCAAAATCATCTCAAGGGCGCTGTACAAATTTATAATACATTTCTACAGTGATCTATGTTATTACTAACTATTTATGGAGATAATATACAGTACAATACTTACCTGGTAGGTCACTTGAGATTAACACTTAATTAAAATTATCCGATTGTTTATTAGCGAAATTTAGATACAGGATTTAGGACATAATTAGAAAATTGGATATAACTGGACTTTCTCTCAGGAATGGTATATTTAATTTAAGGGTATGACAGCTTAAAAAGGTAAGTTTTTAGTTTAGACCTGAATTCTGATGGGCTTGTTTTGGATAATGTATACCACAATGTTACTGTTTAAAAACTACATTACATCGACTCCGTGTCTTATTACGGTGCAGAGATATTGCGTTAAGTATTCCTAGAGCGTCCCATACTTCTTCTACCATTTAAATATATCTAAACACTCTTGGCATTATAGACAACAAACTTTGAAATTTTCAGCGATATCTGTCGACTACTTTTCGAGTTTTGCGAGCACAAACATACGCAGGCGGAATTTTTATACATTAAAATTAGAAACCAGTTAGAATTGAACTCAACCTTTTGGAATGCACTTTATCCACATCATGTATACACATCATCACCTACCGTCATTGATTACACAGATAGTGAATACGCTCCACATTAAAACTTCCAAAACATTAGAAAATTGCAAGTAAACACAACATAAAGTGTCGAAGTAGTTAAATCACTTCATCTTCGAAATATTCAATCAGTTAGATTTTTAAATTATCGTGTGTGCTGTGCAGTGCTGTGTTTTAAAAATATTAAAATAACAATTTTCAACTGGTAAACATACCAAACGCGCAGGCGCATTATCAGTCCGTCATTACTATCGCCATTGGTCGAAAGTGTCGTCACTTTTGAATAGTGCTAAACAGTTTGCGGGAAACAGGCGTTTGTGTATAAACTAATTACGAATAAAGTTAACATATTTTTAACTCTTTTTAAATAAATTTTAATATGGATTTAAACGAGAACTCTCTTAACTATATGACCAAGGCCAAGGATCTACTCTGTTCGCTGATAAAAATTATTAATGACCCCGGCAACAAATTTACGAAGGAGCAAATGGGTAAAATTACCCCGATAACAACGGATCTGTTAGGAACCACAGGATTGATGGCTGTTCGTATGGGAATGTTGGAAGGAGAATTGTCAACATTAAAAAGTGTAACGGATACTCAGTCTATTGTTACTAACCCGACAAATACTTCATCTTCAATAAATGATTTGCTCGCAGAGGCTGAGGAAAGAAAAACCCGGTCAAAGAACATTATTTTATTTAATGTTCCCGAAAGTATTTCAGAATCAACAACAACAATTATTAAAATGGACAGCGATAAAGTACTTTCAGCGATTAGTGATATAAATAATGAATTAATACCGAGTGTGGTTAAGTCGTACAGACTTGGTGTAAAAAAGTCCAACAAAATTAGACCGATTAAGGTCGAATTCAATGACTCTGTCTCGGCTCGTGAGGTTTTGACCAGGAACGCAAAACTGAAAAACGGTATAAAGGCCAGTAACGACCAAACACCATTGCAGAGGACTCAACTTCTAGATTTACGCCAACAACTCGAGACGAGGAAGAACAACGGTGAAACCAATATAACTATCAAATATGTGAACTCTGTACCTAAAATTATTGAATGTGCGCCAAAAAACTGAAACAACAAAAAATAAAATGCTACTACCAAAATGTGAGAGGGATCCGCACTAAACTTCCCATGTTGCTGACTTCGGCGGCAACTATCAGCAGTGATATCTTCATTTTAACCGAAACATGGCTCGACTCAGGAATCAATTCGGCCGAATTAGGCTTCCCTAATTTCAACATCTACCGTATGGATAGGAATTCTAAAACAAGTGCCAAAACGAGAGGAGGTGGTGTAGCCATTGCTATCTCAAAATATCTCAGTTCTTCAAAAATATCCACAAAAAACACATCCATCGAGCAACTATTTGTCAATGTGAACACTTCTAGAGGTAAAATAATAGTGGGATGTGCATACTTACCTCCGAATTCTGATGTCCAAAGCTACAGCAATCACTGCGACGAGGTTGAATCAATTTGTGCTAAATATCCTAATACTAAACTACTTCTAGTTGGTGATTACAATCTGCCACATTATGATTGGTGTAATATGAATTCTGTCAATTCTTGTTCTAATGTTAATATTCGTGTTATTAGAGATATGGCACTGTTCTTAGGTCTAACACAGTGTAATAATGTTCATAATATAGGAGGTCGTACGTTGGATTTGGCACTGTCAAATGTGTCTGACATCTGTGTTGTGAGAAGTACCGAAATTCTATTACCTGTCGATGTTTACCATCCACCACTAGAAATATGCATGTCTAACCTTAAACCAATTCCTATCGTAAAAAAGGTAGTAGAAACTCGAAATTTCAAAAAAGCTGACTATGTTAAAATTTCAAATTTCCTTAAACAGACTGACTGGTCATTCTTTGATAGCGACGATGATATTAATGTACACCTTAAAAAATTTTACTTCATCGTTAATTCTGCAATTGAACAATTTGTTCCTTTAACGACTTACAGAGAAACTCTATACCCAAAATGGTTCTCAAAAGACCTGATAGACTTAATTTACCTCAAAAAATTATCTCATAAGAGATTCAAACAAAGTCGCCTGGCCATCGATTATACTGCGTTTCAAAAATTGAGGGCAGAGTGCAATAAGCTCTCCGCAAAATGTTACAAAAATTACATTAGCGATGTCGAAGGCTCTATCATGGACGACTCAAATTTCTTTTGGAAATATGTTAAATCCCAAAAAGAAAATGGTACTTACATACCTAGTAGTGTGTCATTCGATTCTAAATTATCCCAAAATCTTCAGGAAACTGTTAATCTTTTTGCTGATTTTTTTAGCGGCGTTTACATTAATGCAAGTGAAGACAGCAATATTTCGTGCTTTGATTTGGTTGAAACTCTTGATATATCTGACTGTAATGTAACCATAGACGATATTATATCTAAGCTGAAGAGTCTTGATTCCCGAAAATCCGCAGGACCTGATAATGTTCCGCCCAGGTTTTTAGTAAATTGTATGCATACATTGTCATATCCTATTCATAAGTTATTTACAAAGTCACTCTCATCAGGTGTATTCCCGGACCTTTGGAAGTTTAGTCTTTTAACGCCCATTTTCAAAAAAGGTAATAAGAGCGAAGTAACAAATTATAGGCCAATATGTATAATGTCTACTTTACCCAAACTTTTTGAAAGCCTAGTACTAGATAAGTTGATATCCCGAATCAATCGAACCATCTCTCCCCTTCAACATGGATTCATTAAAGGTAGATCTACTCTTACCAATTTGATATTGTACACGAATGATATCGTTAATGCCCTTAATGCATCACATCAAACTGATTCCATATATACTGACTTCAGTAAGGCATTTGATAAAGTAAACCACAAAATATTATTACGTAAACTAAAATTGTTGGGAATAAGAGGGAGTATGTTGGAATGGTTTAAGAGTTATCTATTAGGAAGGTACTTAGCAGTCAAGATAGATTCGTTCACTTCTTATACATTTGCTGCCTCGAGCGGAGTACCACAGGGATCTCACTTGGGCCCAATTTTATTTTGTTTGTTTATCAATGATATTGTTAATATTTTTACTAATGTTAAAGTCCTGTTATTTGCCGACGATCTGAAGATATACAGAATAATCAAAGACGATGACGATCGCGCAATTTTGCAGTTGAACCTTAATAAACTATGTGCGTGGTGTTCTGTCAATGATTTGCAACTAAATTTAGGTAAATGCCAGATTATCAGTTTTTACAAAGGCAAAAATCCACTTAATTTTTCCTATTTTATGAATGGTGCTAATCTTCTTCGTGTATCACAGATTCGTGATCTTGGTGTTATATTCCACGAGAGTCTACAGTTTAACGAACACATCGATGAAATAACAAGCGATGCGATGAGAATACTAGGTTTTATTTTGAGAATGGGAGCAAATTTTAAAAGTATGTCAACATTAAAACATCTGTATTGCTCGTTAGTACGAAGCAAATTAGAATACAATTCCACCGTATGGTCACCGTACTACAAGGTCCATTCTCAATCATTAGAAAAGGTACAAAATAAATTCCTTCGGTACATTAATTTTAAAATGAAAATTCCAATCGAATTTATAAATTACAATAACTTGCTTGCTGAAACTAAACTTCTTAAATTATCTGATAGAAGAGTGTTAATTGATTTGCTATTTTTATTCAAAATTATTAAATCTTTAATTGACAGCCCTAATTTGTTGGAACTTATTTGCATTAATGTTCCTGCTAGGCAAACTCGCAGTAAAGATACTTTTAAATTTAACAAGAACCTCAACACTAATTATTCTATTTTTTCACCAATTCCTAGAATTCACAACCTTGCGAATAAATACTGTGAACTTATAGATATATTTGGTTTTGACAATTTTGTGAGCTTTAAAAGGCAACTTATTTCGATTCTATCGGCTAATAATTAACTTTTATAGCTTTAATAATTTTATTACATCTTCTCCCATTCGAAACCTTTCAAGTAAATTATATCCATATTTGCTTGTTTTTTATTTGCTCTACTATACACTTATAATTGTATGCATATACCTACTAACTACTTTTTATACATAACACTATGTTCCATCTCAGATCTTATTATTTCTTATTCATGTCGATATTGCTAAATTCTATTAGTTTTTGCTTTTTACAGGTGCAACTCTTATTTTGTTATTTTTTTTTTTTTTTTAAATCTCTGTTATAATGTTCTTTACCTCACGAGTAAGTTACACTCTAATTTATATTGGTTTATCGATTTGTTAAACACACAATTAATACTGGGTTTAAACACACCCACTTACTTACTTTTTATGTTGAACTTTCTTTTACTTACTATTTCATGCTTGGGTTTATTTTATATTGAATCCATCTTATTAGTGTTTTGCTAATTTGCACAAAATTTTATTATATGTGTTGCTTTCTTACAATTAACTCCATTTATCTTCTTATGTTCAATTATTGTAATCAATGTAAATGTATATTTTCATGTAAAAGCCCATAAGGGCGTAAATAAAATAATAAATAAATAAATAAATAAATAATATAAGACGTTGTCCTGCCGCAGACCGCCTTCTATGTAGGGAAGTTAAATTTTGTGGTTGTATGTATTTTCGGATGAGAAATTCGTTGAATTTTTTTTTTTGCGTCAAACATCCTATATTTCAAGCTGTAACTAACTAAACACATTAACAAAATGTCATTGAAATTGGTTGGGCGGTTTCGGAGATTTCGGACATGTCATTTTTATTTAAAATATGTTAAGTTATGCTAAAGAAACTTTTCGAATTGATTTAAAAGTAATGTTAAATAATTATTACTTGTTAGATTTTTAAAACGGTCATGTTGATATGCTTTACAACTGATCTCAATTTGATCAAAAAAACCGGGGGTTCATAATTTAAAATGGCGCTGATCATAGATTTGGTGCTCATCAAATAATAAGACTAATAGAGGGTTTCAACACGCCAACCAAGGACTGATTAAAAAAAAAACAGCTCAAAAATATTACAAAAAATTCTTGCTGAATTAGAAAAATATTTATATTGTTATGTTTACTTCCTCTGTAAAAAACTCAAAGAGCAATCAAGATTCTATAATCGCAGTGTACATAATAAAATAATGTCTATTTGTAAATCCAACCCACACGAAGTTAGCGCGAGTCGGCCGCATTTACCCACAAGATGGCGGCCCGCCAACAGCTGATTTCGTAACTGTCAAACTACGCTTGATCTGGATTATTCGTTGTACAATCTGTTAATAGTCTTTGTTTGTTAAATGCTGCGTGCATTTTGTGGGCGGATACTAATGAAACGTTTTCAATTAAAGTAACTGTGTTACGTCAAGTGCTCTGTAATGAATACTAACGAATTATCTCGTTAAGCTCGGCAAAGCTGTGAGCAAACATTTATATCTAATTTTGCGCAAAAAACGTTTCAATGCCAGCAGCCAAAAAACTGATATATTATATTTTTCTCAATTATGTTTCGATGTTGGAATCTCGATTTCTCCATAAGGACATTTCCGGGAGTGTTTTCCTTTCCCTTTATCTGCCACCCGGGTTCTTATGATTGCTGCAAACCAGGAACTCACCCCTCCGTTAGCAATGAGCATGTTAAAAGCACTGCAGGGTCTGTGAAGACCGAACATCATGCGTCAGGCACTGCCTACATGCCTTCAATTATTACTGCACGCGAAGCCCTTTCATGCTACAACTATTGTAAAAAAACGCAAGGAATAGCATCCTTTTTACAAGTGGACTTTCGAAATTTTCTACAGAGCATGTTTGACTATATACTGAGTGCTTCTCTTTGCCTGTCAATGTCATCGTCATCGGATGGTGTGCCAAGACCTTTGGTTTCTTCACTTTCAGAAGCAATTTCTGAAGCGGTTCAGGAAAGTTGGTGGAATGCTTTTCTTACCCTGCCCGCAGCTGAAGATCAATAGAGTTCAGAGATGACGTAATGTTTTTGACGGGTTATATAATACAGGGTTTTCCAATAAGAGGTGTTATTTTGATATTCAATCGTAGAAGATCAATGGTTTCGTTGCTTGTGTGGCACGTAGCGCCGTCTTGTTGAAAGTAAACGTTGTCCAGATCAATACCATCTAATTACGGACATAAAAATACATTAATCATCTCTCGATAGCGCAATCCATTCACCGTAACTGTTGCTCCAGCCTCATTTTCTAAAAAGTAAGGTCCAATGACTCCGCCGGACCATAAACTGCACCAAACAGTCATACGTTGAGGATAGAGAGGCTTTTCAACAATAACTCTTGGGTTTTCCGAGCCCCAGATGCGACAATTTTGCTTGTTGACGAAGCCACCGAGGTGGAAATGGGCCTCATCACTCAAAATGATTTGCATTTGATTCACTCAAGTGAATTTTAATAATTTCAATGCGTTGTTGAAGCGTGTATCGTTCCATTTTTATTAATGGCGTAGTTTCAACTTGTCAAATGTCAAAAAATGACAGCTTCAAAAGTAATATCTACCGAAATATCAGGCTATTCAAAATAACACCTCCTATTGGAAAACCCTGTATATATCATGTTATAAATATGGATCATGTTCGTTTCGAGTATGCACTCTCACGGATATTTAGAAGGATGCGTAGCCTCCAATCAAAACAATTGGTTGTTTTGGTGCAATCAAAACCACGTCAACTGCGTAACTCTCATTGTTGGCACACTTTCCTCCTCTATGACAGCCTACCCTTTTACCCTATTGTTTCCCGTAGGTCACCTTATCCACGTACACTATTTTACACGGATGAATGTTTATAATGGAGATGGTACAACGGTGGGACGGTTAACTTTCTATTTTCTGTATTCGTCTGTTTCATATTTTTATTGAGTGTTGTTGAATATCTCCGTCAATAATTAAAGAAGCCATATAAGCTTCAATATGTTATCCTTAATAAAATGTTTTATGGTATCCATAAAAGATTACAAAGTTCAAGAAAGATTGTAAGATTACAAACGATGTATAAATGAGATTGAAAGAAATATAAATTACGATTGCTTAAATGTATGTAAACTAATCTATATAAACAAAAATGTTGATGTTCGTTTGTTCGAAATCTTAAAACTCCGTAAATTCTTCACCGATTGCTTTGAAATTTTGACACAACTTTGCATTCAAATACGCGTGTGTTTTTATTTACCTATATTATGTAGATGTCACTTGTGAGGTAAAAACACGTTTTAATTAAAACATCGTCATTTGTTGGACGCAAAAGCAAAACGCGCTATTGTTTCTCTATCTGCATAGATAGACTGAACCACAGCAAAGCGTGGCGGGGTACAGCTAGTAAGATAAATTAATAGAAAAACCTTTATTTGAAAAATGTATGGTTTTGCTATAGGTATTATAAGGACTAGGATCGAAATGAACTTGTGATATTTTTTTTTCAAAAATAATTGCCATTTGTGTTTGCACACACCTTACAGTTGTGACTTATTCAAATACTGATGTATCCAACGTCTAATTATAATAGTTCAAATAGAATTCTCAGCAAACAAAAGCAACTCTCAATGGATAGATTTGAATAAATTTCCATTTTTGTATTATTAATTCATTGTGCAACAACGAAACGACATCGCACGAATATTTCCTAATTTGGTTATTTCCATATCGAGAAATCCATTAGTATGGTGAATAATGATGCAGAAGTAGAAATAGCTATCAATTGTTGACTGACTATGAGTAATGTGATGGCTGTGCAACTCAACATATTGGGATAAGTGCATTTCCGGAGAATGTAACCACTATTATACGAACAATTCATTAGCCTTCTGAAATTAATTTTATACAGGGTTTCGTGGAACGGGCATTCACTTTTAATTTATAATAAACCTCAATGGGAACATAGAAGATTAAATTTTATAGTTGATCTATTGTGTAGAGAGAGAAGAAAAATTAATGTCAAATTCTGCCTCCCTCTATTTTTATTTTTCGTTAATAATTAACGATTATTTAATTTGTACTTTTTAAAAAACCTTTAAACAACAATGTTAATGTGAATCTGCATCACATAGGGAACCCAAAAAAACTTCTCGTTTTAAATCTAATCATATCGAAATATATTTTTTTCAAGCAAAATGGATGAAAACTTTTGAAAGATTTACTCGATATCCAAAGCTCGAACGAAAAAAAAGATATACTACAAAATCAACTCAAACTGTGATGTAGATTCACTAGTTTCCTCTTATACTACGAGTTTCCGGACACCGTGAACAAATGCATAGTAGCGCAGACCCGTGAAAAATTGTAAGTAAATTTAATTAGGTAGTAAATAAAGCTTTCTTGGAAATGTAAAGAGTGCAGACCATTGAATAATCACGAAATCTGACTTTATAAGAAATTTGAACAAAAGAAATAGATATTTCAAATATATGTATTTTTTGAATTCGTGTAAAAAATAATATGCTACAGGTAGAAATTTCATCGCTTGTCTAAATTTTTGACATAACAGCTCCAATTTTGATGAAAATGATAATTCAAACAATTTTCTGTTATAATACTATACAAAGGTAAGTACCTACTTTATTGCTTGTCTGAATTCTTGAAGCAATTAGTTTCCATTTTGAAAAAAAATCTATTTTTTATTAAATTATCGAAGGAAGCAAACACTTTGTGGCTTGACATTATTACACAAATGAAAGAATATCTTTGTTTTAAACCACTTTATTACATTTATATACGTCGACCGGTTTCGGTTGAACTCAACCTTCACCAGGACAGTACAAATATAAACTAAAATATAATACAGAGGAAGATTATTAAGTAAACAATAAAGAAAGAGAAAGTATATAAATGTGAGGGAGAGAGCATCAGGGCAGCGGAGTAGGTAGTAGTATCTTGATAGAACTAACCTTTATGCTACGTCCAGATCCTTGCGACAAGCTGCTTGTCGCAAGCTCAGGCAAGCTCTGGCAAGCGAATGGCTGGCGACCCCACACTTGCAAGCGCGCCAGTACATTTGCACTATTCGCAGCGCCCAAAGATGGCGGACGTCGAAGCAGCTGTTATCAGCTGTCATTTTTGCGCTAACCTATTTCTATTTTAAAGCGAAACAAAACGAAAGAAAGCGAAGAATTCGAAAGAGAAGATGGTGGATGATTAAAATCCATAGAAAGCGTACCAAATAATTCATTTAATATTCTAATTTTTGTTTATTAGTCCGTAAGTTGTACCAACGTGTGGATGCCACGCCAGCGTTTGCCGCAAGCGCTTGCCGCTTGGGCCAAAATATCCGACCTCGATCGGATCGGCGGCAAGCTCTCGCAAGCTCTTGCAAGCCTACGCAAGCCAAGCCACACGCGCGGCACCAGACGCTGGGACTTGTGGACGCTTGCAGAGGCTTGCCACGTATTTGGACGCGGCTTTAGGTAGTTCTATCTTGATAGAACTAACTAAAAGCCCTATTTTAAAGATGTTTCCTTTCTCCCCGGGTAATCCCCACCCCTCCCCGACCCCACTACCTACTCCGCTGCCCTGATGCTCTCTCCCTCACATTTATATGCTTTCTCTTTCTTTATTGTTTACTTAATAATCTTCCTCTGTATTATATTTTAGTTTACATTTGTACTGTCCTGATGAAGGTTGAGTTCAACCGAAACCGGTCGACGTATATAAATGTAATAAAGTGGTTTAAAACAAAGATATTCTTTCATTTGTGTAATCTAATTTTTGTTCATTGAACCAGAGCTACAATCACTAATAGTAGAGCAATAGACAGACACAAAACATAAATTAGTAGGTATATTATATGATATATCCGTAGATGAGACTATGTTTCCCTTCGTATGCCATATTTGGGGATGTTCTATGGAATGTTGTCTAAAATACCACTATATTGAGTGAGCCTTCGGTATTCTGTGCATAGGATTATTTACATATTTAGGAGATGAAGTAATGGTCGTAAGTCCCATCTTGGAAATAAAACCATGTTTTAGGAAGGAAATACTAAATTCAGTCATTAATTTCACAACCGATATCGACATATGAACGACTGCAAATGAAAATTGCTTTCGGCGGGCAACTGTGCACCTTGTGTAAAAGTAATCAATGGCGCTAGTTTTTCGGAACACCCGCCATTTAAATACTAGAATAACAAACACAGCGTTTACACCTGTTGAGTCTGTTCAAAAACGGTTCCATGATAATTCATCAAAATGAAAATTTAACACACCTTTAAAAAGTGATATAGTCACTAAAACAAATAAAATTAATAGTTACCTATGTAACCTATTTAACCTAGTCTTTGTTTCGTCACCTTTCATGACTTTGCATAACTTTTTGTAGGTGTGTTGAATTGTCATTTTGATGAGATACCCGATCACCATTTTAAGCGAGTCATGTTTAGTAAATATTTTCATGATTTTCGCTAAATTATGATCGTTTTTTTAATATCTTTCTCTAATATTAGTATTTACATATCTGCCTTTCAAATCATTTTCTTCTTCTTTTTGTATGCTTACTACTGAGCTTTAAATGTCTCTAAGTTTTGAAAAAAATAATCAAGGATAATAAATTGATTATAGAAAGTACTAGGTGTAATCAAAATGGACAATTTGAAATGCCAAAAATAGGAACTTGACATTAAATTTGATGGAGGTTATTAAAAAAAACAGGTTATTTAAATCGCCCAGACAATTTGATGAGAGAAAAATTGATTCTGGTCACCCGATACATCATCTAAAGAGCACTGCGGTTTATTATTAGATATTATGCAAAATGTAGGTCGTAGCTGTCAATCAAATTATTCAACGTGTAGGTTGCATTAAACATGCCGAATTTACACTTTACAATTTATTTGCAATAAAAAAATCGGTAGTGTGCTTCATGTCTATGTCTAACTTGTTTCAATGAACTCTAGAATTGCGATTTACTTTGATTTTCAAGATTGGAATTGATTGTGGGAACGATTCAGATGAGCGATAAAGTAGGTTCCTAGAAAAAAAAATTAAAATTAATTATTCTAGTATTTGAAATTTGTATTTATTTTGATTACACTTTTGACAGATGTCGTAATTTTGCAAGTTTTTAACGGATTTCGAATTCAAAAGATTCGTCTTTTGAAAGGCAATGGAGTTGAGACAAACTTTCAGCTTTGAAAATCGTACAATTAAAGTATCCCGTGATTTTTCACGGGTCTGCGCTAGTAACAAATATATCTTTCAAGTCAGCCAATTCGAGAAGAAATTAGTAAAAATTATTGACAACTTATTCTAAATTAAAGTAGCAATGAAGGTAGCTTGGTCACGTATTTATAATGCCTTGACTGAAATCCACTGAAAATTCTGATTCCAGATGGAAGTCGCAGGACAAGGACGCCAGGAGGCCCATTGACGAGGTCATGTGTCCCGAATCAAACAGGACAAGGGAAGAAATTCGACTAAAAGACATTATAATTTTTGTTTGTGGTGTTTTTACTGAAATACGAACTTTGTATAGTCTTCATCGCAGCTACAAGACTAAGATCAGATAAAAGGGTGAGAGTACCAAAAAAGAATACATCGTTTGGACAACATTTTCATGTCTTTCTAACTCCTGAATTATATAATGGATTTAATAATACAGTATAAAGCAGACCCTATCAAAAAGAGAATTTACAGCATGGTTGATAGAAAGTGGCAGAACAGAATCGGAAAGCTTCCTGAATAAAATCATTGTCTGACTGAAGAAATATACATTTGAATCGCTGCTGAAATCGGATAAAAGATAATAACCCATCATTCCGTCTCTATCCCTATCATGGATCAACCCTGACATTGAGACAATCATATTATTGAGAAGTGAAGGATATAAGCACACGAACGGGACTGGAATTGAGAACTGGACTGAATAAGACTGAACTTGAGGACTGGAGAAAGAGATTTCTTGCAGTCAGCTGCAATGCATCTGACGTGACGTCTCCGGATTTGTCTACCAACACCGAGGCACCCAAATCACTCAGCCCCAAGCAGCGTCCGATAGGATCCTACCGGCTGCGCCAGTTTGTCTCCGGGATTATGTCAAACTCTTAATAAAAACTCCGGCTTTAACAAAAAAACTTTGGACTTTTTATTGGGATAGATTAAAAATGAGCTCTGGCATCTTAATTGGCAGACGATAGGAATAATTTAGACCTCGAATTTGAGGTTGCCACCTTATTTATTACCCTATTATTCTCGACAGCTAACGCCATCTATGGCTAACCTAATATACTAATCTGATGCCATAATCTCAAGGATATATAACCATTATTCTTATTTGTATAATTTCACAACTATAAGATGGGCATTTGCCTAATTTGGGTATTTTAATAAATTTATAGTAAACGCCATCATCCAACATCTGTCTAAACGGTGCGGTAGTTGCAGGGGACTACAAACTATTCGAAGTACTCACTTTATCTAATCTACAACAAACAAGCGTTCAAAATACATAGCAGGGTCCTCGCTGTTGAAGAATGGCTGTTGCCTTGAAATATATCCAATAAGATAAGGATGGTTATATACAGAATCTACCAATAATAGTACCTAATACTATTTAACAATGTCAATATTACCTCACTAAGGTAAGAAACTCTAACGGATGTGGGAATTTGGCGAGAGATATAATAATTATGATATTATCCAGTAGATAATCCATTTTTACTGACGGAGAATTTTGTAAAGGCAAATTGTTGTTATTTTGAGTGTTTTTTTATAATTTATTTATGACAAAAGAATAAATATTCATGGTTTAAAAGATTCCAACGCCGGGATCTAAATTATAAGCTTCAAAGTCCAACTAAACTAACCTTCAGAAAGCAAAATTGAACTGCAACTAAGATAAAAAGCTGAAAAGATAGGTTTAAATAGAGGACAATGATACGTGGTGGTGCACATCAACACGTTGCAGACAGAAAATACGCTGCATAATATTAAAATGAAGATGCTAACTACACCCAACGGCTGTCATTCAATGTCTAATATGCTGAAAAATTTTGAAAGAGCTTTCAAGGCACTAATGCAACCACGATCACAAGGGGAGATAGTTCACGGGAGATAGTTCTCTTCGAGCTGATGATGGCACATTCCTTTACTCATAGAACCAAAACAACTAGAGTGCTCTTCGTGCTCGAGGTTTCAATTTCTGTAACTTAAGGAATAACAACAACTAGAGACAGTTCCCACAGAAGAGGTTCTTGTTTTCGTGATAGGTTTTTTGGAAATCCATGGAACTACATTTACGAGAGAAATACTGTAATGATGCATAACGACTCGGACGCGAGGTTTGTTGGTACGTGGTGGATATTTCAGCAACTCGGGGAACCACGACAGATACCTAGTTGATGTGTTCTCTTCGAGCTCGAAGTTTATGGGTTCAGGAATGGGCTTTTCAATCATTCGAGGAAACAAAACCAAGTGAAACGGTTTTCTTCAAACATTAAACAGAGCTAGAATTAAATTAATTTTCAAAGTTTGTATTTTTCAAGATCTGAAGGGGTACACGTGACGATCAATCTGTGTCTTCTATTACTATATACTATTCTTCTGCATTAAATTTCTATTTAACTGATAGCAAATTTTACTTCTTGACTACAGTTCAATTAAACTATTATGTATATGAAATGTTTGTAAAAGCCCGTATAAGCGTAGAATATAAAAATAAATAAATAATTACAAATGTGCTTGGAATGAACTAGTGCATACCAAAGAGAGTTTTCTGGCTTTAAAAATTCCTTCTGCAAGTATCGGCATGAAGCTGGACAATCGAGGCAAAATCTCGGCAATAATCGAGGCAACACCGTTTTATCGTGACAACTCCGACACGGAAACACAATGTATACTTCGCCGTATACAGAATTTGTGTTATAATTATCAGGATGTTGTTGACATATTTGAAATATCAATCACTTAACATAAACAGGTCTTAGTAGTATTTATATCGGCAAGCAGATCAACAAATTTAATTAAACAAACTTAATTTATTTATTGTACTACGTATTTCCAATCTATCATTGTCCCACCTTGCATGGTGAAGTGTTTTGTTTTGTAATGTTGGGATTATTAAGACGTTATTTGTGTTGAAAAAATAATAATTTAAAATGGGCGTAAAATTAAAAATAAATTATATCAGAAGTAAACAGTTCTGTAGGAGTGATTGTTCATTTCGTCCAAAGTCAGCAAGAGTACAACAGTCGCATCGTACTTTCACCTTTCGAGTAACTTAAGTTACAGTCCAAATAAATACAATCATTTTTTTGGATGATGTTGCGCCTGGTGAAGGTATCAAACGTGAAATTTAACATTAAACATCACCAGTAACATTTTTTTTTTGTTATTTGTTTTTGGGGTATTATGCCGTGTAGCCTAAGGCTAAAGAAGGAGTTAGCGCAACACGGCATAATACCCCAAAAACAAATAACAAAAATACTTTTGGCCGTGAAAATCTTAAATCATAAATCACCAGTAACAAGTCAAGGAAAATTTCAGTATAAGGAAAAGTGTCTCCTTAATGTGATTATTGTAATTAGAGCAGCTCGTAAAATCAAACATATTTATTTATAATTTTATAGCATTGTTTGAATTTATGGATTTATTCGTATCAAATGCGTGAGGCGGTACAAAGTGCATACAATTTGCAATATATTAATCGGTTCGAAGAGTCGACTTTCCAATGCTGTGTGTTCGGTTCACTTGTTTCTGATCCAAATACCTAACTCACATTTGTTATGGCTGGTGTATTGTGCGTGAGGACCAATTGCGTATTAAAATCAAACATCAATACACAGACTGTTGACAATAAAACATAACAATATCAATAAAATTAGCGATGAGAAAAAACGTAAGTATCAAATGCATACATACCTACCTACTAGTTTACACAAATAGAAAGTTTATTGATATATATTTTTTTTATAATGTTCCATCACAAAGACAGTGATATTTTTTAATTAGTTACTAGCTTTACCCCACCACGCGTTGCTATGGCTCAGTCAGTCTGAGCAGATAGAAAAAAATATCTCGTGGTGTTTTTACGTCCAACAGATGGCGTTATTTTTTCAACAAAACATGTTTTAACCTGTCACAGGTGACATCTATATAATATATGTATTAAATGCAATGTTCTGTCAAAATTTCAAAACAATCGATGAAGAACTTTCGGAGATTTAAGATTTTGATCAAACGAACATTTACATATTTATTTATGTACATAGAAGATAGATTTAATACCTTTACGTATTTTAAACATTATTTTATAATGTGGGACTCACTGGAAGACAAACATTCCCGGGTTACAAATAACCTGACAATATTAGAATATCTCCTACTACCACCACAGTTAATGAAAAATGTTGCTTGTGTTGTAATGGAGGACTTAGCTAGCCGAGGAACTGACCACACTACGCCTAGATGGGACCCAAACGCGGTGCCAACTCAGCCACTGACCGGTCGAATATAATATGAAATAATATATTGAAATAAAATAAAACTGAGATGAAATGAAATAAAATACAATAACAAAGGTGGTAATAAAAACGGCACCTTATTTTTTTTTTCACTTTACGTTATATTTTTTTGTAATATTGCCTTTTTTGTTATTCAATCGATCTTTTAATTTTGCTTCTGAAATGTTTTGTTGTTTCCCTAACTTTTTATATCGAGTGAAATATTGTTAAATTCTCTTAATACCTGATATTTGTGGTGTCTTTGTCCAAAGCTTGTATTTACCGTCGGAGTATTTATGTTTTTTTTTTGTACGGTTGTCTAACTGATCTATTAAGGCGAAGCACTACGTAGTAATGTAAAATCATGTGTTTTTGGTTCCAAATTTGGCCGCCTAGAAATGTTTCAGATGCTTTAATTAAATACTGCGAATAGAATACATTTTGACCTTTGAAATAATCGAGCATTTTTTAGATAAGTCTTTTTATAAGCCCAGTAAAAAATGTATAAGGCATATGAAAACTGCTTTAAAGTTCAAAATCTCTTACTTACGAACCCATTTTCGGTATGATTTTATTGTATAATGTGGAAAATTAAGTTATTTATAAAATGATCGGAAAAAAATTAAATATTTATGCCTGAACAACCACACAATAAAATAAAATACACTTTTTGGCCATGTTTTTTTCTTGCATAAATCAAAACAGGCGGATGGTGTTAAGCGGGAATTTAAACCTTATCGCCATCTACGTAAGGGGTGTTATTGATAGCGGCTCGATTTAAAATATAACACGACGTAGTGCATCGCCTTAATAAAAGTTTTTGTATGTTGAAATTTGTTTACTTATTTACTTCTTCCGTATTTATGTTACTTCTAACATAAAGGTAAAAATTCAACCATATTTTGCAGTGATTTGTCACAGGTAGACGCTAGTTAATCGATAACCAAATTGCATCGTAATAATTATTATGCAAACATTTTTACAAGTTGATATCCGGAAGCATGTTCATAAACCGTATACTTAGAATGAAATACATCAACTTGTTTGTCCCAAATAAATATTATATCCGTGCAAAACATCGCGACGTGATACTTCGTGCAACTTAAAAACGAACGTGTTCGTATAAAAAAAATACACATATGAAAACAGTGATTCAACTATGTACATAATTATACTGCTGGCATTTTATTTGTAGGGTACCGACGCGACAAAACAATATTTATTTTTATTTTACAGGTTTGGCATCATTGCGAAGCGGGTTAAGATAGGGGCAGTGGGAAGGGATTTTTGAATGCGGGTCTTGAAGAGACCCGGATTATAAGGAGGAAAAA
Source organism: Hesperophylax consimilis (assembly GCF_061612785.1). Taxonomy (NCBI): domain Eukaryota; kingdom Metazoa; phylum Arthropoda; class Insecta; order Trichoptera; family Limnephilidae; genus Hesperophylax; species Hesperophylax consimilis. Next base: position 38,947,117 of record NC_142841.1, read on the forward strand.
TATTTACCGGTAGCTCGTTTCACTTACGCAAAAACGAATCGAAGAAACGACCCATTCTCATGAAGTTAATATCAACTACTGTGAACTGGTGTTCCGCTCGTATCCGTTGTGCTTTGCGCACGTGCACCGGTGCATAGGAGACCAATGCTGTTAGACCTTCAAAGTAGGCTCCATTGAAATACCCGTAGAACAGACTCAATAGATGATAAGCAAGCTTTCTTATTTTATCTTTCTTCTATATAAGAAATACATATACTCGTATGTTACATGAGTGCGGGCGTTTCCACGAATTGTTCTTATGTTCAAAAGCTCGGCTGTGGAAAGATTCCATCATACAACAAGGGTTTCTTCTAGACCGAAGATAACTGATTTCTTTCATCAAAAATACACTCCACACAGCTTACCCAAAGATAACAAAGGGCTGCGTGGGGTTTATAAAAAAAGGCAGAATTTTTTATCTTAACTCTTGGGGTGACGACGCAATATTTTCATCGAGCGCCATCTGATTTTATTTTCGTCATAACTTACTTATTTTCGCAATTTGTAAATTATTCTTACATGTATGAATTTCTGGGTATGTACCTACAGGACATTTAAGGCGCTGGGTTCACGCACAATTATTTATAATTCGGTTAAAAACGGGATTGCAGGCCTTTAACGAATGAACTGACAGGTTTCGTAATAAACTTTCAGTATTTTTATGAATTTACTGCGATTTTATTAGGAAACTGTCTTCAATCCCATTTTTAACAGGATTTGAATACCAGCAATACTCATATTTTCTCAGACGCGTTCGCGAAATGGAGAAATGTGAGGTTCTTTGAAAATAGAAAAATGAAAAATTATTTCTGAAATAGTACTGTGTACATTTCACAGTGACGTATTTAAAGCGTCCTTGAAGTCAATTTAATCACTAAATGGAATTATAAAATTGGCCAATTATTATCTTACAAAGTATCTGCAATCGATAACAAATGATTGCAAAAGCATTTCAATGATTGGCTGGTAACTAATATGTCGGATCTATATATTATAATGAAAATCAATAATGATTGAGATTTTAATTGGAGCGAAATACAGCTGATTGTTGAGTCGATTTGTGGTGACTTCAGAACGAATAAACGAGGAAGTTGATCGACCATAGGTGTTAAAGACACTTAACAGAGTAATATATATATGTAATTTGTGGTAAGCCGCTTCAGTCTAGTTAGAAGCTATGGAAAGTTGTTTGATAGAGGAATTAATCGAGTACTTACTTGCAAAGAGTAATTAGATGGATGGAGTAGGAATTAAATGGTGATGCAGAGATAATTGTACTGAAGATTATGATTATTATTTATAATCGAACGGCAATGATTATTGAAAGATTATCAAACCTACCTACCGAATAAATAACATGATGGAACACACTGAAAAGATTTTTTTTAACGTTTTGCTATACAAAAGATGTACCACCTCGATAAAGCTAGGCTTGTGTGTATGAGGGATGTATTATTATATTTGTTATTTATATATTAAAATATTCAGTTAATATTTTCAGTGTGTTTTTGCAGATAATATTTAAAATCTTTATTATAAGCAATAATTAGTCGCCTGAAATATTCATACAAATTGAAAATATTTCCGGAGTAAAAATAAATGCCGCCGACGGAAACATATTTCAGGCGATTAATTATTGCTTTTAATAATTGGTTATCCTTTGTGCTATGCATAAAAACCTTGTCTTATAAACATTAGTTTATCATTAAAACAAGAATTAAAAACTTTATTGTCATTTCTATTTTTGATACTTTAAGGTAATGTATTAAAAAACAAGATATTTATATTTGAATTGCATATTGTTTTTTTTTTACATTTTGTCAGAGTTTACTATTATTTTTAAATGGTGCGGTTTTATTTAGAATATTATCTTTGTAAATTTATAATGTTGCAATTTTTTAAACAAAATTTCTGATTTATATGTCCAATATGTGACCGGTCAGTGGTTGAGTGGGCATAGCGCTTGGGTCTCACCCGAGCGTCGCGTGTTCGATTCCTCGGCTGGCTAAGTCCTCCATCACAACACAAGCAACATTTTCGGCTTTCTGTGGTGGTAGTAGGAGATTTTCAAACATTGTTGGGTTATTCGTAACCTGGGAATGTTTGTCTTTCTTTTAAAAAAAATAAAAAAAATATAAAAAAAAATTTAATTTAATTGTTTTTTATATTATTTTTTGTGCTATGTACAGGGTTGTATTTGTTTTATTATAATCTCCACCTAGCCTACGAGTATTAAACCATAATTTATTGCAGAAAGCAAAGTAGGTCATTCTGAGTAAACCTTTATTTTACATCTAAATATGTATGTTTGTTTCCTCACTGTCTTTAGTGTGTTTGTGTGTGGAACTTCGGGTGAAGATGACCAACATTTTCAAAATATCGAAAATCTTTCTTGAGCAGATATATAATTTTAAATAAGCAAAATCAGTTTTCTTCTAAACCAAACTTCTTAACGTTCACGTATAAAATACGTTTTGTGGATTTAACAAAGTAGGTACCAACCTGTTTTATTTATTTAATTTTTTTAAATAGCAGGTAAAATAATGCAATGCAATCTTCAATAAACACTCCAGAGTGGTACATACTTTCAGAATCTCCCTGGTGAAAGACCACCATTCATAATTGAAACGTTACTTGAAATGGGTTTAGCCATGCTTGGTCACCAGCTCTGAATAGTCAGGTCCATCTCATCTTTCCTCCCCACTACCTTCAGCCACATAACGTATATACACTAATTGTGGATGCCATAGTTTCTCACAGGATCCAAATCGGTGGCAGGAGTTGAGCAGTTGGGAGAAGTTGACTTGCTGGTAGTCGTAAAATAAAATTTTAAAAAAATGTCCCAGGGTTTTTTAAGCCCGCCACTTATGAACCATTCAATCAACCAGTCAATGTTCTTACCAATCTGCCACGGGGCTCATCATATTATCGTAATGCAAGTTTTGTAGATGATAATAAATACCTTTGTACTTTTCCTTGTTTCTACTCCCACGCGGGATATTTGTTGTCTGGTGTGTTTTTATTTACATTTCCCATGCTTTATTTCTTCTCGAATACCTCCCGAGTATATCTCCCGTTTAACTTCCCGCCCACATTACCTTTCAAAGGGCAAAGGGATTTAACCAGGGACGTAGCAAACACGTAGTGGAAGTCTGGGTGCCCGGAAGACAGAAATAACTATCAATTAATTCGAAAATCACTGCTGTGTTCCAAAATACGTTGTAAAGTAAATTCTTTGTAGTCTATAGTCGTCTCAATGTTAAATAAAGTCACCCTCATTAATAAAAATGACAATAATGTAGCAGGGCCTCGATTCTCGACGAAGTCATTCCACTCGAACAACGAGTGGTTCGACCCACTTGTTGTTCGAGTGGAATGACTTTTGACGTTTGGCGTCATTATGTAACTTCGACGAGACTCAAGAATAAGAATGTCGACAAATGTACGTACTTTCCGACAGCGATTGCGAGCGGCCTGAATTGAAGAATCGATACCCAGGACTTTCGCCACGTGCAGCGATTTTTCGTCGATATTTTATTTTAGTCAATTAACCCAGTTATTTTTTGTTTATTTGAATAAAATCAAATTTAATAATGTAATTATTATTGTGACAATTTGCAAATATTGCAGTTTTATTATAGTGACATCTGTTTCGACGATCAAGGCCATTATCAAACTGTGGTAATACCACATTGAAACTATCTTATTTTTCTTTGCATGATGTTAGTCAGTTATTAATATTTTCAGTAAAAACTTATTTACTCAGAAAAACTGTGTGAGGCACTCACTAACTGTTAAAAATTTAGTCCCCACAGTATAATTAAACTATGATATTATAGGGTGAATATTATTTTTAAAATAGACCTCTGACCTAAATGTATCAACTATATAATAAGATGGAGTGTGCTGAAGTAGACATTTTCTTGGATAATTTAAACGGATTCATGAAAAGTGTTCTGCCGTTGCTAAAAATATATTGCGATAATTACACTATGTATTACCTGTGTCTATTTATGTCTCTATTTGTTGTATTTTGCATATCTTTGTACTAATTTGTCATTTCAGTGAATTTTGATTTGTTTTTGATTATGAATCTTTATTTAGATATACGCAACTGAATGTATCATATGTCTGATTAGATTTTTGAAAACTATATGTCCATATTGTGTATCAAGTGAACTATTGTAACCGGATTGTTCCCACTGAAGTGAGATCATCAGTAAAAACCCATTGCAAAAAATAAAAATAATGTATGATTGTCATAAATACGCGTGTATCATAACTTTGCAATAATCTTTTTTAAATTATCACAAAAATCTAAAGAATTGGTTTGTAACCTTGATAATGTCTCGGATAAACACATCCGATTTGTACTTATATGGGATAGTACAGTTGAGACCGTTACCTTTTTTATTTTCTGTGCCTCGTTCTGTTTCATGTTCCGTTTATATTTGTTAGTATTGTCTTCTCCTTCAATGATACATTTCATTAATGGGTAAGAAATTAGAAGTAAAAAAAAAAGTATTTGCAAAAAAAAAATGTACGTACATACAACATCCTTCCGGTCTTCAATATCCTTTCAGATTTCCACTGTGTTGGACTGCTGGAGATTTTAATAAGATATCATGGTCGTGTCAGCTTGTTTTCATACTTCAAACGAACTACGAAAGACACATTTTTCCACACAGCAAATTTGGCTGATTGTCTATCGTCTATGGCTATGTATATGATCTGTGCGGTGAGATTGGTGAACTCATAACATATTGATTCAGTTGGGTATATCTTCAGTGTCATTGTAATGACAATGCAGTACAGGAAGAGGAATTTGGAACTTGCTACGAGCACAGAGTTCACATCCGACACACCTACTGTTTGCTGAACACAAAAAATCTTTTTGAATTATGTGTCATGTCTAAACATGTTCATTTACCGAGGGATTCTCATGTTTGGTGTAATGTGATTAGGTATTTTTGTTCTGAGCAGTTTCGAATTACATTCGCGGCACAGTTGTTGAGGGATATCGTAAATATTGAATATTATATTGCATCATGTTTAACTGTCGGTTGTAAAACCTGTTAATCGACAAATTAAAGTTATTTATATTTGCTGCAATAACGTTGAATAAGTAACTAAATTTATAAGTTACTAGATACAGGAAAGTATAATATTTATACTCGTACACACGAGTATCTATGTAGGACGTAGGTTTAAGTGGTAAATTGTAAGATAAATATATCTCAATCACAATTTGTTGCGGGTTTGGACACTGCCGCCTCGGGAACCATTTATTGGATAACCAACACTTTTGCCATAGATCACCCCAAGTGGTTCGCTACGTTTAGTAACTTGGCAGGGGTGCCCAAGTTCATGGGTTGATGATTGTTTAGATCTTGGCGGCAGATGCTTCTGTCCACCAGACACTCAACTGTAGTTGAGTGAGATCTTTTTACCTCTCCCGCTTGAATCTCTCTACCCATCGTCTTTCACCTCAGTAACTTCTGGACACACTGGTACCTTTTTCTATCCCAGATCTTCCTTCCTTTTCTTAAAAAAACCATTCACACAGTATTCTCAAAGATGACATAGGCCATGAAGAAAATTATTTTCTTCAGGGCCTCCTGTGTGGAGCTAATGAAAAAAAACCCTTGATTATTAATAATTGTATATTTTTTAATAAATTTAATGCTTACAAAATGATAACGCAGGTCCTAGACTCGTGTCATTATTTTGAGCATTCAACAAAAATAACAACATTTGATTAGAAAAATAAACTACATTATGTCAAGCAGGTAAACACTACTGAGAAATATCATATTTGCCTAGACAGGGATCACTTATAGTTTTTAACCTGCGCTAACTACCTGGAATTCTAGATTCCCTCGTCTCATTACACATTCCTAGGTCGTGCGTAGCAACAGACCTGCCAACGGCTTCAATAATAATACATCATTTTACTAGTGGACCGCGTAATGCTTCGCTATTGCTAATGTCTTTCTTGGGCGTCTGCGACTTCTTCCACTATCAACTACTGTATACCATAATGTTACTGTTAAAAAACTACATTACATCGAATTTAATTCGGCTCCGTATCTAATTCCGGTGCAGAGATTTTGCGTTAAGTATTCCTCGAGCGTCCCCGACTTATTCTACCATTAAAACCACTCTCTAAATACTCCTGGCACTAATAAGAACCAACTTTAAATTTTCAGCCATATCAGTCGACTACTTCTCGAGATTTGCGAGCACAAACATACGCAGGCTGATTTTTTACATATTAAAATAAGAAGAAGAAGATTATAAACGCCTTTTCAAACAAAAATCAAGTACAAGTGTTAAATTTTCAAAAATAGAACTGATTTGTAAAGAAAATTTTAGAAAACAATTTTGTTATTCAAAGAACCAATAAATTGCCTACCTATAATACGTTATAGAAAACGATTTCGTATTTTTATCGCTTATTTGAAATTAAAATAAAATTTCTTACGATGGGTTGTTTCGGAGAAATTGATCAATTCATCAAATTTCAAAATGAATTTTCATATTCTGTTATTATTTAAGTTATGTCAAGGAACTAGCCTGTAATGATATAATAACAACTTGAATATGACTTCCACAGAACCCGAAAATGAACGTTGAAATTTGATGAATTGTTCAAATTCTCCGAAACAACCCGTCCTTAGAAATTTTATCTCAATTACAAATAAGCAATAAAAATACATAATCGTTTTGTATAATGTATTATAAGTAGGCATTTTATTACTTCTTTGAATTATAAAAATATTGTTTTCTATAATTTTCTTTACATATCTGTTGTATTTTTGAGTTTTCTACTGGAAAAATAAAGTTCACATTCACGAGTACGTGGATAGGTGAAAAATCACTAGATATTAAAAAATACAAATTTGAAAAATCAATTAAAACAAGCGATAAAGTAGGTACCTATAATGTAACATAATAGGTAGTAGGTACCTATTATATTACATTATAGGTAGGTACCTACATTATCGCTTGTTTGAATTATTCTTTACACATAATACCTATAGTTTAAATCTAGAAAATTACGCTTAATTTCTAAATAAATATGATTTGAAATTAGAATGTTTGATGATTGATCCTCATTTGAAGTTCAAATAAAATTTACATGTTTTCACTTTGGAAAAATCAAGTTACATTCTGGGATTTTTCACCAGTAATACAATATAAGATAATATTGTACGTTTTTAAATAAATTTAAAATTATAATTTCAAAAGAAAACATCTCGCATAAACAACATTATTATTATTCTTATTACATACACAAGCACAGCATGTACCTATCAAATGTCAATATCCTGTGCACGTGCCATATTTGTGAAAATAAATAGTCGATACCGTTTGTTGATAGTATTTTGAAAGTGTTAATAGTTCAGCATTAGTCAGTGCATTTATGAATCAGAGTACCTACAAACAAGTCATTACATTTGTTGACATGTTCCCGGTTCACTGCTCAAGAGGATTAATTATTATTATTATACCTACCTGATTTGCTCGCAAGTTTAGTTGTTACGGCTTCGAACACGCCAAAGTTGAAGATCAAAACAAGTTTCCGGTGTTAGTTTTTGCAGGGGTTAGTGATATGATAAAAAAATAAATAAACCTTAGGATCGTTCGCCTTTTGCAGAGTAGCTGGTTTTAGCCAGTGTCAGCCGAGAACCAGTAAACCTCCGGTAAACAAGAAATAAACCACACGACACAAGAAAAGACGGACACACACTACTCGCGTTAGCAACAGTAGAAATACCGAGTCTTTGACATATAGCGACCGGACAGGTAAAACACAAGAAATACTCGGTCAATTCATTTAAAAAAACTCTGTGAACTTTACTAGTGTTGTTCTTGGTTAACTATTCTTGTATTTCTTCAGTTTGGTTGTGTTTTTCTGTGACTGTGACTGAGAACAACCGACTAATGCACTTTTTACTTTGATCGCGACTTGTGAACCGCCCGCGCTCTACCGGCCGACACCTGTAACTGATCAAGTATGGCGACCCGCGATAGGCCCAACTTCGCGAGCTACCGACTGCATTCACCGAGCCAGGTAAAAACTACCACCGAACCAAAAGAGAAAACAAAAGACAGAATAAGTCAGTCGTAATTATATTGAATTGCTTGATACTTTTCTGATATTGCTGTTACTTGATTAATTATTAGTCGATATCCAGTTAGGTGCGACCGCCTGATCTCTGGTGGTTGGGTCTTTGCGAGCCAGCTAAATGCGTGCAAACGAAAGGATTAAAAACGTGCGCATAGAAAGACTCTTTCATTGTTAGAAAACAAATGATTTTACCATACAAATGATATGATATTTTGCCGCGTATCGTGAAACATGTCTGTCGGAGTTTTGGCGTGCAGATTCGACCCGGGTTGGTTGTTTCTCGCCGCGGGATAGCCGGTTTTACATGTTGTGCTGGAACTCGTATGTTCGGTATATTATTTAGTGTTTTTTTGTGCATTCGTACGCTACTTAGAACTGCATTTAATTATTTCCTAGCTACGAGAGATTGCATGTTCTGTAATTTCTATCAAATCACCGTGATATTATAATCGTTCGACTCAATGTCTGCTGTTTTTCCATCAAAGCGAGCTGAACATTCATGGGATTAGGTACCTACCACAACGGTTTGTGCACACAGGAAGCTGTCAAACGTAGGAACATTATTATTTATCCCGGCTTATACAACATTGACTAATAGTATTGGCTCTTGGCTATGCATCATGATATTATTATTACCAACTATAATTATATATATCACCTCAAACCGGTCTTCTTCTTCTTGCCTTCAAACGTTTTCTCATCCTCTTCGTTGATCTCATAATTATTCCGTGAGATAATATATTTGAAAACTATCTCTCCGTCGTTGCGAAATGTTTTTATAGTGAGTTGTGCCAACACATAGAATATGGAATTCGTTTTTAAATACATTGTTATATAATTTAAAGTCTTTTTTTTATAAAGTGGAGACAGTTTACAAATAGTTCCCGTGAGCACTAGACTAGTGGACTATTGACCTATTGTGATCTCCTACACTACCACATTCGTTTACCAGTAACCCGGTCCCTATTTTAACGTTCATCAGGTTTGTCATCTCTTCTCTCCTCTACTCTTCTCCTTGGTTTCATGAAGGCTTCACGACAGAAAAGTCTATTATAGGTCCTTCCTATAGGTCCTACGAGAGAAGAGGGCTTCATCTCTCGTCTCCACTCTTCCTCGGTTCCCTGAAGGCCCCACGAAGCGACAGAAGAGTCCACTCCCCTTGGTTCCCTGAAGGCCCCACAAGGGAAGAGTTTACGGAGGTGGCCTCAGCTCTTCCTTTTAAGTATTAGATACTCTTTCAAAATTTGTCAAAGAAAATACAAGATCTCAAAAATTAAAATTTGTATCCAGGATCTTGGAGAGCGATCCTTTTTCCTAGGAGGAGACATCGACGCTGGAAAACGAAACTTTAGGCAAAATACTGAAAAAATAACCGCTAACGTTGACACAAAAAAGCTACCAGAGAAAAAATTAATATTATTACTATGTATTGTTATAGCTGTTTTTGTTTTATTCGTGATCACTCGGTAAGAGAGACGGTTCAAATAGTATTGTTGTATTTTCCAGGAACGTAATCTGTAAGTACTATGACGGCCTTCGTGGTCGAGGGATAGGTTCTTGACTAGCAATCCGAAAGCCGAGGGTTTAAATCCCGGCGTGCGCAAGTAAATTTTATTTTATGAATTAGTATTGTAATAATTTATTATTTTAAAATAATATAGTATGCTTGCAGCATGTTCCAAAGTAGAAGGTGCTCCCAGTATCGCCTTGGTGTAAGACAACGATTCGGAATTGAAACGTTGCTTAAAATAGCTTTTACCCGTATTTGGTGACCAGATCTGAATAGACAGTACTCCCCTTCCTCTTAATATATGCCCCTGTGTATACATAATGTTCTTTCGCATATCTACCTTTAGATTAGATTTTCGGTAGGTGAAAGAAATAAATTTAATGTTTTTGGATGTTCCTACACTTCGATGTAATACTTAATTATTAAAAATACTAATTTATTTTGTGATTATGTCTGTAACTACAAAGTAACCACGGTAAATGAACTCTAGTACTAGGATTTGCTTTGATTTTAAGTGTTTTCAAAATTGGAACTGAGTGTGGTTACAATTCAGACGAGACAAAAAACAAAAATGAAATATGGACAAATAAAATTAAATATAACATGACATGCGATGCAATCACCAGTTAACCTACCTTTATAATAATAATAATATTTGGCTAATTTATATAGCGCCGTTTTCGTGAAAAATCACCTCAAGAGCGATTAAATCCGATTAAGAGCGATTAATCCTTTAAAATATGTACCTCTTATTATTATTTTAATAAGTATGCTAAACAAATGTATATGAAACTAAACTTTAAGCACCTGTTGACAAGCCAATTCAATTGGCTTAGCAGGACTTGTTTGTTGATATGTATTAACTATTTATTCAATAAAAAAAAAACATCAGTTAACTTTTTGTTTAAATCTTCTTTTGTTCTTTTATTTATCCTCTTTTTTTCTTTCTTTTCTCTCTTTTTTGTGCAAAATATGTTATGCTAATTCGACCAGATTTTGACCGTCCTAAAACGGGAATTCCTCATAAATGGATAGTCAAAACGTGTTCAAAAATTTTTACAAATGTACAATATGTATATCCTGTACTTAATTAATAAATAAAAAGTATTTACCTAATTTATTTTATGCTTATTAAGTGATAATTAACAATTCTATATTTGAAATGCGAATTGCTTTTGTTAAATTTTTTTACAGAATAGATGTCGTAATTAAACTAACGTTGCTCATTCAAAAGGTATATTTCTGATCGTCTCTTAAATTGACAATGTTTGTTTTTGAAAGGCAACTATCCCGTGGTGAATATATATTTTTTGAATATATAAAAAATATAGCCACTCGTATCAGGAATACCAACAAAAGAAAATTTATCAACAGAAACCATTCCAGCCATTCCAGCTGTCATCCCATAAAACGGAAGTGAATTTTCGATTTACGTAATTAAAAATTAAATGCTAAAATTAAAAATATTCCAAATGCAGTCACATTCCTTTTAAAGTAATTAAAGTAAATCAGAAGGTTTTATTTAAAAATATTTCACATAATCCTTGTCCAGCGATTCCGAATAATTACCTATTTTTTTAAATGCCTACTTACTTTCAGCACTCGGACAAATAAATACTACATTAAAATTAAAATATCCAATAATTTTTCACTTATAGTTTATTATTTCTCCTGGGTTAATTTTTTTGTTAATTTTTTAATTAAAAAAAAAACAATCATTTGATCAACTTAATTGTTTATTGTCATTAAGTTGATGAAATGATTGTTTTTTTTAATGCCTATAAAGACGGTAGTTGTAGGTAAATAATTACCTTTTTTTTAAAAAGAAAGACAAACATTCCCGAGTTACGAATAATCTTAAAATATTTGAAAATCTCCTACGACAGCAAGCGGAAAATGTTACTTGTATAGTGATTGAGGATTTAGTCAGCCAAGGAATTGAACACATCATACCTGGCAACTCAGTCAATGACCGGTCACTCCTAAATAATAATATCATAAATCAAAATAATTAATTAGATCTGTCAAAAAAAATCAAAAATCAGTCATTTTAAATACACGTAGGTTATATTGAGGGATCAGTAGGATTTATAGTTCCAATTAGGAGTTCTACCGAGCCGAACCTTCTGATATGAAAATATCTGGAGTCGGTGAATTATTTTCCCATTTGATCTCTGGTGAGTTGACGTGTTGTTCTTGTATTGTTTTGTATTTATTATGCTTATATAATGAACTTGTATAATGTGGGTTGACTAGATGATCATTCAAGTCGGAAAAATAACTTTTAATAAGTACGGCAGGATAGACTTTGTTAATTATGATGAAAAATAGTCTTTATATTATACTCGTTGTTATAATTTATTTAAATGATAAAATTTTGAAAAAAACCATACATACTTTTTATAGTACGCGGAAGCCATAAAGCTCGACCTGTTTGTATGAAAAAATAGTTTGTGTCCAATGAACCCCGGCGTCTGAGGTCAGGTCAGGTTAACTTCGCGTTCTGCAAGGGTGTTCTGGCGGATCAACCGTTACTGTCAGGTCTACAGCAAACTGCGTTTTCCCGTAGTTTCTTGATTAAAAAATATATTACACATATTAAATCCACACAGGAGGCCATACACAGATGAAATATTTTCCGTGTCATCTTTGTGGAGGGTCATTTTAAGTAAACAAAGGAAAAGGGTATGAGGGGTGTGTAGGAAGCTGGTGGTCAGTGTGTGCAAGGCATAAATAAACCAATCACGCGCAAGGCGTTGGGTTGAGAAAGTTCGGCTGGAGAGGTCATATGGTCTCCCTCAACCAGCCTTTACCCACAACTGCCTTCCTAATTGAGTAAATTTTCCGAAGGTTTTTTACAGTAATTTAGTTGAAACGAAGGTGCCATGGCAAAAGTTATTAAAAATGATGAAAAATTGGCCTAAAAACCTAACCAAACGTAACCTATTTAAAACCATTCAGACTTTTCAATATATTTAACCAGTTTGCAATCTTTCCTATATTTGAAATCTGCCACACTCATCAATTTTTTTTCCGTTAAAACAAATACCGTTTTAGAAACCAAATAAAAATATCATTATGGTGTATTTATTTAAAATTAATATTAATACTTGTAAACAATACAATTTCAATATCAAACTTGAAAACACCTAATTACCACATGTACACCCCGAACTCCGAACTAAAATGAAGTTGAAAAAATTTGAAAACTCGATATTGCGAAAACACATTCTTCTTGTTAAGTGAATTTGTAAAAAAAAAACTGTAACTATTAACAATAAGAATTTAAAAAATTTAAGCCGAATATTGTGTTAGCGACGCGAAATATGAATCGTTCACTTTGGCTATTTACAGGATTAAAGGCATACAGTATGTTATATATTTGAGGCACTTCTTTTATAAAAAATGGGCGCCCGGTCTCATACGACCTTAAAATGCTCGACGGGTTAACCTAGGTTTTTTTCATCACTTCATGAGTTTATATCAGCTTTTAACTCTTGACAGGCCAAGATGCCAAACAAAACGTCTGTAACCAAGTGGGCCTTTCAACGACCCCATGCATTTTTCTTATGGGCTATAAACTATAGAAATCTCAATTATTCAGTCAATTATTAATGGTAACTTTTGTATTTGCGCAGAAATACGTAAAATACTAAATTGATATGTCAAGTATTTAAGCTAATGTAAGGAGGATAGTAATTTTGGGTACTACCTACTCCCCCTTATTTGGCTGCGGGATAGTTAAAATTTCCAATTTTTGTTGAATTTCCACTGTCCTGATTTGCCCGATTATCGGAACGAATAATTAATTTTTCGTAGTTACGTTTTTGGTAATATATTTATAGCACGGACGTATATAAGGGGGGGGTCTTGGGGGTCCGGACCCCCCCCATTGCACCGCGCCGATTGTAGAATACGATAGTTTCTTAAGTCCGCCACAGTGCGGGGAGCGGGGGAATGGGCAGTGCCCCCGCCGCGGCGCGCCGCCGCCGCCCGCGTTTCGGCCGCGCGCACCATACCAAGCTAGAATCTAGTTTAGTCTATTTTGTCTCTTCGCGTTGCGCAGTTGTCAGTTGTTTTAATACAGAAAGAAGTGTCGCATTTAAAAAGTATGAAACGATCAAATCAGGTATCTCTTTTGAGTTTTTTTTCTAAGAAAGAGAGACCAAATCCCAATGAACTTTTATCAAAAGACAATGTGGAATCCTGTCATATTGAAGAAGTAGGAATAAATAGAGCGGGGCCATCCACAGATACTGATGACGATGAAGTGAAGAATAAGTCTCTTGTTTATTTTATTAGGAAGGAACCCAGTTACTAGAATTTTAAAAACTTTTATCCTGCTCTTATTTTTATTCCCAGAGAATTTCTGTAAACAAATGTTTTGCCGTGAGCATAAAATATTTGACAAATGGTAATTTCAGTGTATATGCGACGTGTACCTAAGTGTTATAAAATCATTTCGCCTTTTAACAGAAAGAAATACAATTATATTTAACTAACAACTAACTGGTGCCCGCGACATTGTTCGCGTAGACTTAATTTTTAGTTGAAAATTCTTATTCTTAACATAACTTTTTAGTTTATGAACCGATTGGAATGAAACATAGACTAAAATGTTAAACAAAACCGCATACAAATCGATTAAGCCGTTTCTGAGATTAGCGTGGTCAAACGCACAGACAAACAGACAAAAATTTTAATAACTATTTTATTGACCTCAGTAACATAATTATAGTGCGTATGAATTGTTTTTTTTTTGTAAATATTTATGTACTTACAGAAACGGAACGCTTACGATTTAATTATAGTATGGATTAGAGTATTAGAGTCACAAATTATTATTATTATTCTTACAATTAAATATGACCAAAAAGCTGTTTGAAGATGGGTATGTGCTGTTGTTTTGTTTTAGTCAAATATGTCTTTGTTACAGCCAGGATGGATTTGTGTTCGGCTACGTCCGCAGCCGCAGCCAGGACGGGTTATGATATTGCGCTCTACGTATGTCATCCTCCAAGCAATGACGAGGAAAAGCTGAGAGCATTAAAAGAGCTTATTTTGTTCAGCTCTTCATTTAGCTTGAGAGAAAACGCTTATTTTTTTTCATACATTAAGTATTATTTGCATTAAAAATATTTTGTTATTGTAGGTAGGATGATACTTTTTGATTTTAATTTTATAATTGTAGTTCATTAAAAAGAGTGCCTTACAATATGACCAAAGTTTAGAATAAATTATTTGGTTATGTGATTAAATAAAAGGTGTTTCAATTTTAAAACAAATTATTTGTTCTTAAGATGAAAGAGTATTTTTGTTTAGTGTACCTTAACAAATTAGGTATAAAAAAAAGTTATTTTGTTTTCCACCTTTTATTTTATGTTATTTCTTTTTTTATGTTATAAACGAAGCGATTTTATTTAAATAAGGAGCGATAATTATGTTATGTTTATTTTTAGTTCAAATATCAGAGACTGAATGATTTATATATATAATATTTAAAAATAAAGGCTGATTGATTAAGACTGACTATTTTTTTCACGAAAACATGACCTTATATATTTTTTTTTAATTTGCGGACCCCCCCCTTATCAAAGCTATATATACGTCCGTGATTTATAGATCGCGTCTTAATAGTAAATATTTATGGTGATTTATTTTTGGCTTATTATGCCGTGTTGCGCTACCTCCTTCTTTAACCAACGTTTCGGACAGCAGTGCCCATCATCAAGGCGGATGTATAAATATTTACCTTTTTAGAAAGCTTTGTTTTTACTTCTATACACGTTAACTTATTATTTACTTTGTATTGTTATTATGTATTGCTAAAATGGAGTCACCTTGCTAAAAGAGATAATGTCACTCTATATAATCTGAAAATAATATTATTGTATTTAAATAATAAACATATTATTAAAATAACATTTTATTGTATTTTCCATATACTGAGGCTAATAATAATACTAATATTGAACCTCCTAACCCCTCCCCCCCTTATATACGCCCTTGGTTCTCTGGCTATTCCCAGTGTGTTATGATAGGGGACACAATTCTACAGAGTGTAAGTGACCAAATTTCTATCATATCAACTTTCTTTTGGTAAAAAAATCATAGCTTTTTAAATTCAACAGAAGTTTACAATTTACCATTGCCGGATGCAATTAAGAAAAGTAACCATACACCGATAAGATCTACACAAAATGCAGACAATACTTGTTCTGTTTAGTATGGGAAATTGAAAGTTGAATAAAATGATAATGATTTATTGTGTCTGTAGAAAGGCAGCCAGACAATGAAGGATTGTTTGTTTCGGTTTTGGCAACTCGCATTAGCCAAACCAAAAATATTCAAAAAGATCTTAAACTTTGAATGAATGACCAGACGAGCCAAAGCTTCGGTTTAATTGGCACATGCGGCGATTGTAGTACCACGAAACATTGACGCAATATAACTTGGCATCGATTGAAAACTTACTGACGCCAAATTCAACCGTCTCGACTGTCCGATAATGATAGGGGAAACTAATACACCTTTGGTAAGTTTTTAGATTCTCACGGCCAAAAGCATTTTTGTTGTTTGTTTTTGGGGTGTTATACATCTTCGGATCTACCGGATCTGCCCTGATGATGGACACTGCAACGCTGTCCGAAACGTCAGCTAAAGAAGGAGTTAGCGCAACACGGCATAACACCCCAAAAACAAACAACAAAAATAATACACCTTTGTTATTTCTCGATGGACTGTGTTTAGTTTTATCAGTTTTATTATCTCTATTTTTGACGCCGGTTTTTAATTCAGGGATGGAAATAATTATTAAAAAAAAGTATTTTCCTGGTGGTTCCATGGCAACTCAGGGCAGTGACAATTGAACACACCAGTGAAAAGTGATATAGTCATTGAAAGTGATAAAAAGGCCTACATCTAACCTAACGTAACCTAGTTTAGTCATCACTTTTCATGAGTTAAGTAAAATACCCTATAATACCTCCAACTTCTGACACTTCCCATACATTCTGATGACAACATGCTTCACTAGCGGCATGAGTTGTTCACCTTGGTTTCCTTTCATACATTTGGATTTTATGAGAAATATATGCTTTATTTTACGTTAACAAATCAAAGAAAAAATAGGTAACCTACATTCGTCCTTACTGCGGTTTTTTCTCATACATAGATATTATTTCACCCGCTATTAAATATAACAATTAAATCATAAATTTTATTGATGGAAGCCGAAAAAATTGAAGGGTAATTATTATTTATTGTAATTAATTATTTATTACGAATTCAATTCAACTGTCACAAAAGGGTTAAACGAAACGTACATTATAATCTACGAATTCACAGGTGGCGTTAGCTTAGTTATTTTATTAAAATACACTTTTTGCAATTATTTATTTGCGAAAGTACTTCCGCTATATGAATAATAATAAATAGCTTTGTTCCTAAAAAAAATCAATTCTTTCAAGAGAGGCATACAAATACAATATTGGATAGAATCATAAAATATTGTATTGGTATGCCTTTATTGAAAGAATTGAGTTTTTATACGGACAAAACTATTTATTCATATTAATTTTGTCGTATGTACGGGCAAAACAAAAATTCTTCTTAATATTGTAAAGGTTGTATTCTACGTATTCACAGATGGTGTTAATTAATTAATTTTGTTTAAATACGCTTTTGCAAGGTATTGCTTTACAGTATTAAGACAAATTATTTGTTTGCGCCCTCATATACGCAATATGAAAATTAATAAATAGTTTTGTCCATATAAAAACTCAATTCTATCGAGAAAGGCATACAAATACAATATTGGATTGAATCATCGGTAAAATATTGTATTTGTGTGCCTTTCTCGAAAGAATTAAGTCTTTAAACGAACAAAACTATTGATTCATATTCATATTGCGTATATACGGGCGCAAACAAATGATTTGTCTTAATATTGTAAAGCAATACCTTGCAAAAGCGTATTTAAACAAAATTAATTAATTAACGCCATCTGTGAACACGTAGAATACAACGAGCGTTGCGTTTAACCTTAATGGTATTTTAATAAAAGAAAATTAACGCCATCTCTGAACACGTAGATTACACGTGTTTTTTGGAATCCTGAAAAACAATTGGAGTGTTTTGTTGTTTGTAATTACTACATCGGTAAACTGCACACTATGGCGCTGCCAAGGTCTGGTATCTGTGAGAGGATATTGTGTCAGCGCTTTATTAGCAGCAGACACATACTTGGACGGATGATGAACCTCGTGCTGGCACTGTTGGTGGACTCTTTCGCTGCAGCAGCTGGTCCTGTTTCTACACCACCTAGGATTCTTGCTCCATAGTGTCCATCTTCTATCTTCATGTCACCTGTTCCTGTACTTCATTTTACTTATGTAAGGTTAAACGCAACGCTCGTTATATTCTACGTGTTCACAGATGGCGTTAATTAATTAATTTTGTTTAAATACGCTTTTGCAAGGTATTGCTTTACAGTATTATGACAAATTATTTGTTTGCGCCCTCATATACGCAATATGAATATGAATAAATAGTTTTGTCCATATAAAAACTCAATTCTATCGAGAAAGGCATACAAATACAATATTGGATTGAATCATCGGTAAAATATTGTATTTGTGTGCTTTCTCGAAAGAATTAAGTCTTAAAAATTAAAACAACAATTTAAGAATTAAAACATGCTCACCATAAAAAATGGAAAGCTACTGGTGACCAAAATGAGTATGAAATGTTCAGTAATCTCAGAGCAGTTGTTAGAAGAAATGTTCATATAGCATTCCGAACGTATGTCGACTCAATAGAGAGTGATATCAAGCATGATCCCAAGGCATTTTGGGACTACGTAAAATCACTGCGCAAGGATGGTGGTATAACAGACATCATGATGCATGGTGATCGGGAAGTTAGAGGAGCGGATGTAGCCAATGCATTTGCAACTCATTTCCAATCAGTGTACAGTAATGAGCCTCCATTACTAAATCCCATTTCTGCTTCCAAGATGAATGTGAAGGGAGCCCAAAACATTGATATAAGTCATATAGACGAATCAGATGTTAAATCTTCAATTAATAACATGAAACATACACATTCACTTGGGCCAGACTTTCTTCCAGTATTTTTTTTAAAAGGATGTGTTGAATTTTTAAAAATGCCACTAAGTTTTATATTCAACCTATCTTTAGATACTGGTATATTTCCTGATTCCTGGAAAGTCTCAAAAATTTGTCCCATTTTCAAAAGTGGATCAAAGACATCTGTCGAAAATTTCAGGCCAGTGGCAATACTTTCCGCCCCGGCTAAGTTATTCGAATCGATAATTCATAAACATGTGCTGTTTCAAGTAGAGCCTTTCTTAATATCGGAACAGCATGGGTTTAGAAAAGGTCGATCAACAAATACTAACCTACTGGTACTCACAGATTATATTTCCAAATCTTTAGATAAGGGCTACCAAGTAGATTGCTCATATAATGATTTCTCGAAGGCATTTGATACCGTAAACCATGACATATTATTAAATAAATTGTCAACTATAGGTTTTTCTTTACGGTTTCTCATATTCTTTGCAAGCTATTTTACTGGAAGAAAGCAATTTGTATCTCATGGAATATTCTTTTCAAAATTATTCCTTGTGCTGTCAGGCGTTCCACAGGGCTCTAATTTAGGACCGCTCCTCTTTCTGATTTTTATTAACGATATTACAGAAAATATTCTGCATTCTAGGTCAATTCTTTTTGCTGATGACCTAAAACTATTCTTGGAAATTAAAACTTTAGAAGACTGCATTCGACTCCAATCGGACATTAATAGAATTGTTGACTGGAGTAAACGGAATCGGATCGAATTCAATGTTTCTAAATGTTTCATTCTTTCTTTCTTTCATACTTGGTTTTACCGGTATACCATGAATGCCCTAAGTTTAAAACGTGTCTCCACTATGAAAGATCTTGGCATCATGTTTGATAGTAGGCTGACATTTCATACTCATATCGAAATGACGTGTAGTGCTTCACTGAAAATGCTGGGCTTCGTCCTACGCACTGCGATGAATTTTAGAGACACCCGGGTTCTCCAAGTGCTATACATTGCGTTGGTTAGGAGTAGGCTTGAGAGTGGGTCGGTGGTTTGGAGCCCACATCAGGTGAAGTATTCCCTTATGTTGGAGAGAGTGCAGAAGAAATTTCTGAGATTCCTCTACCTGAGGGAGTATGGCTACTACCCGTGGCTCTATCCTACTGACTTTCTCTTGGGCATGCTCGGTATGAACCATCTACGGGTCAGAAGAGATGTGCATATTGTATCACACTTCTTCAAACTGATTCGTGGATGGTTTGAAAATCCGACTATCATGGAGAGTATTAGTCTCTATGTTCCTGATGGTTATCTCCGTCACCGACAGCATAGACTGTTTTATCTCCCGACCTGCAGGACCAACTTGCCAATGGTCATGCCGGTGGGGAGAGCAGTCTTGCTGTTGAACAGAATTAATTCGGATATCGACATATTTAGCATCGGTGAAGCTGCCTTTAAAAAGGAAGCTCTATTGATGCTGGTATAGTTTATACACCGCTAACTATTATGTAATACCATTTTACAAATGTACTTAAAAACGAAATAAAATTTAATTTTGTAATGTTTTTAAAGGAATAAAGGAATAAACAAATTGAATTGAATTGAATTTAAACGAACAAAACTATTGATTCATATTCATATTGCGTATATGAGGGCACAAACAAATAATTTGTCTTAATATTGTAAAGCAATACCTTGCAAAAGCGTATTTAAACAAAATTAATTAATTAACGCCATCTGTGAACACGTAGAATATAACGAGGGTTGCGTTTAACCTTAACTTAACTTCACTTTATTTTTGTAATATTTATGTTTTTTGTAATTCCTGCATCAACTGAAGCGCTCCTGAGGTGATATCTTACAAAAGCGGCGCTATACAAATTTTCCAATAAATAAATGAAACGTACCTTTTGGATATTTTTTTATCAAAATATAAGCGCAAAAAACCGCCTCCAACTACTAAATAAATTCAATTTGCCGCCATTGAAAGGAATGTCAACGTCCATATGCTACACTAGCGCCTCTGGCGATCAGGATTGTTGATATTGCCAATATTTTACTGGAGTATACGTATTATTAATACGCCCCTTGAGGTGATTTTTCAAAAAAACAGCGCTCTACAAGTTATCCAACTATTATTATTACTGGCTATTTGCATATTATTTTACAAAAGTGTGTTGATTTGACACCGTCTTCAGTTGCCTGGTTATCATTAATTTTTGGTTTACAGCCGGGCTTCGAACCACCCAACAGTAGGCAGAAAACTTATTATAGTTATGAGATAAATAAACAGATGTCACTAAAATTCGCTTGCAAAAATGACGTTTTGCAGGTGTCGCTATTGATTTCAGCTTTCAATTTCAAAAGGCAAAAAAATAAAGCTGACTTTTAAATAACGATCCAATGGCATCGAGTAGCATTCATATTTTATTTCAGAATATTGCACGACGATGTTTTGTTTTTTTAAGATTCCAATTCAAGATTGAGAAACTGTAGGCCCCACAATTCCACACACATCACATTTCTACGATTAGCACGGCTGTATTGTAAAGTTGGTAGAAATGATGATTTTTTACATTCAACTATAATCTATACAAGCAATTTTTGTGATTTGTTTGATAAAAATGACTTTCCAGCTTTTGAGTTCCGTCTTACAATGTGGGTTCACTTCTTCAGCTATTTAAAAAGGTCGAGGAAAACTCCAGGGTCTTCAAATTTAATATGGAAGAAGATTAATAATTATTCCTAGACAAAGCTTTTTACTTACTATTATTATTATTATTTATTGGATTATTTTTATAGCGCCGCTTTTGCGAAATATCACCTCAGGGGCGCTGTACAGTTAATGCAGATATTACAAAAAAAATAAAAAATATTACAAATTGAAATTGAAATTAAGTTAAATTAACTTACATAGGTAGGTAACTATTTTAACCTAACCTAACCCAAGTTAGCCAAAGTGGACGATACTTTCGAAATTGCCCTGGTGAAAGAGAATATTTACAATTGAGTTTAATAATAATAACAATAAATATGTTTAGTGGCCAGATCTGAACAGCCAGGCGTCTCCCAACCTTCCTCGGCACCATCTCCTTTCCCCCCTCCGCTTTATCTATAGCCTTGCAACATACTCCAAATATGGAAATGCTTTAACCCCTCTGGCTTTAAGTGGTTAGGACTCTTGTGTTTCTTTCACATAAAATGGTAAATTTCTCAGTTGTGCAGATGTTTTTCATGTTTCCAACAATAATTTGTAACATCAGAAATATTATTTTGATAATGTTTCTATAACACATTTTCTGCGCTAGTTTAGACATTGTTGTAATATTTTTGGCAAACAATGATTTATTGTCTTAAAAAATGATAATAAAAGGCTATGGAAGGGAAAAGAATAAAAGTTCATATTTTATATTTTGTTATGTACTGTGTTTTATTTGTCATTAACATAAAAACGTAATGCTTCTTTTGTAATACAATAATAATGTTACTTTTAATCATAATAAGTAGGTAAGTTACAGGTTCTAGTTGTTCCAAACTAACGCTGATCAGTGTCAGTAATCAGACAGAGATATGAGCTATGTCCTACATAGCCCAGGAAGTTGTGCATGGAAATGTCACCCGAGATGGCCCTGCCTCTCCCTTCATCTCTCACTTACATCTGGAGTCGGGACAGACCAAAATCGCCCGAACTCACTCGGCCATTTTAACTATAATTTGACAATTCATTTAATTTCATTTTGTTTAGAAAAAAGTGTATTTATTTGGCGACTCCTCCAATCGGTCCAGTGAAGATATTACTAGTATTTAATTTACTGCTAAAATTGAAGAAAGGTCCCTTGTTACAATCATGGTCACTTAACTTAGGTAACAAACTAACTTGTGAAAATGTATGTTTAATTCATTCAACCGATTTACTGGAATTGTATAAAACTGTCGATACTTGAATGACGTATCGCACGCAGTAACCAAATGTGATATGAAATCTAATTTCCTACAGGAGACAAAGATGCGGTTAAATGACCATGATGGATTTAGATACAGTGGCAATATTTCCTACCTAGAACTGCAACAGTTAAAACATAGAATCAAAAGTGATTGCCGAGATTAAAATAGTCAATGATTAAACACGTTACACATACTCTAGATAAGAAGAGATTTATCAAATGTTATGTTCATAGCCGCGAAACACCACTGTCCAAAAGTCTGCTGCAAATACATGAGCTTACGGAGACATGATGGTTTGTGTATTTCGGAATAAGCCCATGGAAACACCGTACTTGTGAATAGATCATGATTAATGATGAAGCGACTCAGCGTGCCCCGATCCAATACTATCCTTTAGCCACATTGCCAAAACATCCATTGATTGTAAAAACAACTATTATTGCTGGATCTAAATATACACACATAATAATCAATTCATCAGTTGGTCCATTGATGTCACTGTCAGAGGACAGTATTGGATGAGGGCAGACTGCTATTTAAATAAGGAGGCCGCAATGTGGTGATAACACTACTCCCCCAACACTCAAAACAATAACTCAAGGTCCTGAATTTTTCGCAAGTTTTACATAATTATGTATTTTCATGAATAACACATTTTTGAAAGGAAAATTACTTTCTAGTTTGGAATTTAAAAATACTCAAGAATGTGCAATTTAAAAGTGTGCATTTATGAAAATTACGAATTAAACTAGATTTCAGATAAATGATGTGTAAAATAAAATCACTTAGAATTTATCACTAAAATATCACTTTTTTCAATAAAATGATGCGAAAAATTCAGGTCCTTAATCATAAGTAATGCCCAAAAATAGGTTCAGGATGGCCACACCTCCCGACAGCTATGTGTGGCGACTTGTACAGTTACAATATCCTGGGTTAGCCAGAGATAGTGCTCAACACCACTCAACCAAACAACCAGAGGGAGTGCAGAGTTACTCACGCCCAGGGAACTTATTACTCGTGACTTCTATAGACTAATCAGCAACTTTCTTCTTGTATTATATCAAAAACATTACGACAAAAATGATTCTATAAAAAAGCGATAATTTAGTAATTGTAAATGAGGAGGGCGAATATGCCCCTTGGTGTGCCGGAATGTCAGAGTGGTCACCCCGCGGCAGATAACCCTGTACCAGTGTAGAAAACCTGAACTCTGTATCGGAGTTTCAGGTGTGCACGAAGTGTTACTCCGTGGTAGACAACCCTGTACCAGAGTGTCAATGTGTGGCCACGCTGTAGTAGATAGCCCTGTTCACCCTGAGGTAGATAGCAGAGTGTAGCCCAGTGGTAGACAGCCCTGCATCAGAGTGTCAATGTTAGGTAACTCTGTACCAGAGTGTTACCTGTAAGTAGATAACTCTGTAGAGTAGATAACCCTGTACCAGAGTGTCAGAGCGGTCACCGTGTCAGATAACCTTGTACAGAGTGTACCGTGAGTAGATAGCCCTGTACCAGAGTGTCAGAGCGGTCACCGTGTCAGATAACCTTGTACAGAGTGTACCGTGAGTAGATAGCCCTGTACCAGAGTGTCAGAGCGGTCACCGTGTCAGATAACCTTGTACAGAGTGTACCGTGAGTAGATAACCCTGTACCAGAGTGTCAGAGCGGTCACCGTGTCAGATAACCTTGTACAGAGTGTACCGTGAGTAGATAGCCCTGCACAAGAGTGTCAGAGCGGTCACCGTGTCAGATAACCTTGTACAGAGTGTACCGTGAGTAGATAACCCTGTTCCAGAATGGAGCACATCCCCCCTGGTCACCTCAGTTGGCATCGTAAAGCTAAGTACTTTTAATATTCAATAACATTTTGGTTCCGACAGCTAAATCTATGGATTTATATTTTTATTATGTTTAATATATATATTTCTTCCATAATATGTAATTTCTATATAAATTGATTTATTCATTAATAATACTAAGCTAAACTGGCCATTTAATAAGTATCCGCCATGTTTTCTCTAATTATAATAGTATTCTTAGCTATGAATAACTATATACAAATAATACAATTTTAATAATATTTTTGACAACGTCGCAAAATAATTTAAACCGAATCTTTTGCACTTTGATGACATTTAAATAAGAAATATAATATATTCGTTTCTAAGAACTCCCCCCACTCCCCCCATGCCCAGGGGCGGATGCACAGACTATTAGACTAAGTCTTATGTGTATAAAATGCAAGTTCATTAAACCAAGAGAAGTATATTACATGACCACCACACATCCAATAGTTCTCAGGATTCAGTTAGGAACTATCAACTTCCCACTTACTTACTTCGCTACATGACACCCCGCATGTTCCTCCACACATACTTTAAGTCAGTAAGTAAATTACATACGAGTGAATCAATCATCCGTTGCTTTATCCTATTTGTTTAGAATGAATATTTCTCATGTCTCAGGAACACTCCAGGCGACTCAACACTCTTCGCCAATTGAGGAACTTTGTATCGCCTAACATTATGTCTATGGCCACTGTTCACTTCCTCCAACACGGATACCACGTGTCAAATAGTCCGGACGCGGTATCCACTCACTTCACAAGTCAAATCCATCCATCACACATTGATACGGTAGAGTTTATTAATAGTTTGCACTGTTCATCTGCTCAATTGATCCGTCAGCAATTAAAACCATATTCTAATTACTGACAAAAGTCTGTCAGGATCAACTTCGACAACAATGTCCCCTCCAAAATATAGAATAATAATAACAACACTTTCAAACACCACTTAGATCGACGACGACGAAATCATTACACGGTAAAACTTATTTTGAATATATAAATCACAATTTTTTAAAGACCACCATGGCAATCCCATCCGATGCGACTGCATATAGGATGGTGAGGAAAGTGCCCTCATCCTGCCGCCTGGGCTGCCGCGAAGAAGTCCGGATGTCTCTAGCTTCTCACTACGTCAAGAGGGCTAGCGTGTTGCGCTACATGTCTGAGGCCAGGACGTCCCGCAATCCATGTACGGCAAGGACGTCTCTTCACTACTCGCAGAGGGCAAGAATGTCCTCGCTACATGCAGAGGGCCGGTATGACCACAAGAAGAGGCCTAGCATCTCTGCTTCACGAAGAAGGAGATGTGTGCATGTAAGAAAAGATGGTCGCTACACGCAGAAGGCCGTATCTCACTCTGGCTACATGAAGAGGGCCAGGATGTCATCGCACTCGGCATCCGAGATGGCCTTAGTCTTCCTCTGGTCGCGGAGACCAGGCTTGGGGCTTAGTCACTCAAACAGCGCGAGGATGTCGTCGGAGGAGGGAGCGCGAAGGTGCGAGTGTGCCGAGGAGGAAGAGGAGGGAGGGGTGGCTAGCAACTCCCCCAGCCCACCCCCTCCTGGAGGATCCAAGTAGGACAGCAACTCCATGGGGTCCACCACCGAGTCTGGCAACAGCTGAAACAAACAAAGCACAACAATCAGTAAAGAAACTGATTAACTATCAAACATACTAATTTCTGTGATGTGCAAGAACAAATCACTCAGCCCCAGATAAGCATTTCTTCAGCTCGAGCCGTTTAGAATTATTGTATGAAATTCCATACTGCAATGAACACTAACCAGCATCGTAACGGCATCGCTTTGCCTCGGGACGAAATGAGTACCGATCCGATGCTCAGCTGATATGTGTGCGATAACTTTAAATATTCATTGGAAGAAGATTGTCACAGCTGTAACTAAAACATTCCCATTTTCAACACTGCACAAGCGTCCCAACTGCCTGAAGCAAGTGGGATTATGGCATCCTGAATTGGGGTATGTTGGGAGGTTGAGGGGAGTCGGCAGAATTTCGAGATGAGAGAGGAAGATATTAGAGAAAAGAGCAGTTCATTAAGGGAAATATTGACTGTACTTACATTTAATCCCTCATTGGTCCCTTCCCCGTCAATAACGGCTGCAGGATCAAAGTTGAGATCTGAGGGGATGTCCACGTCCGTGAGGGGTGGCTGGGGGGGCTCAGGGCCCTGCGGGGGCACAGAGGGCGGGCCTCCAGGGGTATGCGCCCCGCCCCCGCCTGGGGTGTGCCCCCCGCCTCCGCCGGGGGTGTGGGGCGTGTGGGGGGTGTGCGGGGTGTGGGGCATCTGCAAACAAACAAAAAAAACATTGTGAGTTTTGATGTTCAATCATTGGAGCTAAGTCGCCTGAAATAAATACATCTGTGTACTGAGATATAAAGGACATACTACTGATAGCTCCATTGCAACCACTAACAAATGATGCGTGTATCAGAAAGAATAGACAGAACGGAGCTCTAGGTGGCAGACCTATTTATATATATATATCTATCGTTTGTGGCAGATTCTGGTGGCGCAAGTCATCACCCTATCGGAAGATTCTCTCATCTTTGCAAATTTTAATGGCGTATTGTTGTTGGGACTTCGACATTTTTGAATTGAACAGAATCAGAATACACAATGACAAATCATGGATCGCTAGTCGTCAAGAAAACGGAATAAATGTGTCAGACCATTACAAACAAAGATACTGCCTTGAAAATAAGTATAGACTTATTCGCCATAATTTGGATGTTGATTATGATAGAATAATTCAATTTATTATTTATTGACACAAGGCATCGTGTTGTGAGTTTTAACCCTCTGAACTGGCTGTCATTTAGGGTTATTTTTTAAACTCACATTTACCATACTCATATGAGACGTTAATCCACGAAAATATGATGAGATATTACGCATAAAATATATACTTTAGGCATTGTTGTAGTCTGTTATTATTAATTGGTAAGTTTAGTAGACGAGTCAAATATTAGAGATTCCAGGAAGAGGATTTAAAGAAATACTAAGACTTAACTAAGCATGCAAAATGAAAAATAAAATAAATAAAGAAAGTGTTTACTAACATAATAGTTTACCTGTTCATTGAGGCTCTTTTCCATGGCATTGAGTGGGTCCAACGAATTGACACTGTCACTCAAATGCGACAGAGGACCTCCTCCTCCAGAATACTCATTGCTCCCAGGTCCCGAGGAATTGACTCCGAACTCATAGTTGTTATTGCCATTGCCGTTTCGGCCATGGCTCCCTTGCTGCTGGTTGTAGGAGCTGGTCATCATGGAGCCACTGGCGATGGTGTTCATGTCGGGGGGGAGGTAGGGGGAGAGCGCCTGGTTCATGTCCCAGTTGTTCATGGTCGGGAGGGTCATGGATCCAGGAGAAATGGCTTTGCCACGCTTTGAGATACACATGTCATTATCATCCTCCTGCTGAGAGATTAAAATATTATTAAAACATTGTCACATTTACAGTCAGATGAACAATTGAATCAGCTGTCACTAAAGTTAATATTGTTAATTAGGTGAGAACAGAACCGTAAAGCTTGGATAAATTTGATCTGATGTAAGCATGTATTAAAAGTTATCAATTATGTACTGAAAGAGAGGCAAACAAACTGGCAGCAATTTCACACATTAGGAGCTCAGTGGATGCTCTTATTAATGTATGTATTAAGAAGTTCCGTTTTTTTAGTCCCATTGAGACAGAAATTACCAAAAAAATTGCCCAATTTATCCCATGTAAGAAGTTAGTTTTCCAGTCTCTTATAAAACATTACATATGATATTGTCACTATTTCTATAGCTACCTATTCGATTTTAACTGATTTAAATACTTCAGGATGACTTATACTTATGTGTTGTATATATAGTCCAGTCAGTGGGGAGTTTTACCTTGCAAAAGGTTAGGTAGTAGCGATTTTGATATATGTTGTTAAGATTGGGACTCTAAGGAAAAAAAAAAGTTTTCGACCTTGGGAGGGTCGAGCTCGACCCGCCATCTTGGATTGAA
The DNA here is from genome assembly GCF_061612785.1 of Hesperophylax consimilis. Classification (NCBI taxonomy): domain Eukaryota; kingdom Metazoa; phylum Arthropoda; class Insecta; order Trichoptera; family Limnephilidae; genus Hesperophylax; species Hesperophylax consimilis. Next base: position 38,975,708 of record NC_142841.1, read on the forward strand.
GGTGCCAAAATTTGTTTTTTTCTCAATAATTGTGAAGTGGTCGTTTTTACAACCAAATTGTTGAAAGCAAACTTAAAGACAACTAAATTACCTACATTTTTTGTAAAAAGGTATTTTTTTGTAAGTCTAATAGATAATGAGTTACAGTGGCGGAAATGTGAATATTTTTCTAAAAATGATGAAATTCCCAACTTTGTAATTTTTTCGGGTTATTCATTACATAATTATAATGATTTTGTAAACTCATTTCCACACCACCATGAGGTATAGAACATGGCGCATTTTTTTATTGTGGTATCTCCAGTAGGTCTACTCCACAGATATACCAGCGATGGTAGATTTCGAAATTATGTTACATTACTATGAATTATGTTACTATAAATTATGTTACTTAATAACAGTCTTCGTCACCAATGTCATCATCTAACTCATTGCCTGTGATACTGAGATTCTGGGCTTCCATTGACAAAATCTCTTCTTCTTCGTCCTCTACATCGATGTGAACCTCTAGCGAATTTCAGCATGTTTGACCATTACAGCACCCACATACAATAGAACACTTCAATCCAGCTTTCGTGCAGCTACATGCAACGCCGCATCCTTTTTTACAATTGCATGAAATAAATTTTAATAAAGTCTCGGGTGCTGGTTTCTTTGTCATTCTTACTGGAACAAGCCCTTTGGTGTCACGTTTCCAGCCCAAGTTTCTGGATTTTTTTGGATTCCATACCATTTTTGGACTTGGTGGTACGTTCTAAATGCATGGTACCGTGCAGCGTCTTTCGTTGGTGGCAAAGAGGTAAGATTGAATTTGCTTTTTGTTGTCGACTTTGCGAAACGTTTGTAGCGGACTTCTTCCAAGGTTTCCTTATCCATGTCACCCCCGTACAAAGCAACAAGAAAGCGTGTTTTTGCAACTGCTATGTCTTCTGGTGTTGCATCATGTTGTTTGAAGATTCCTATCATGGCGTTGAGTCTTGTGTCGTTTTGCACAAGCGAACAAAATTTTGTTTTTCCTTGGTTGAAGAAGGACGATGTTGTATCGCAGCCGCTAAATGCCTTAAATGCCATGAAGAAACAGAATATTCTCAGCCGCCTCTTTGTATTTCACACTATTCGCGGAACACAGTCTTTCAAAAGTTTTGCCTCTCCCGGGTTTGGGAAGATATATACTACTTTTTGGTGGTGCTAATGCTGTCAGCAGAACTAGGAGATCAACGTCTTCGCCAATAATGAAAACAGCGTCATATGATGAACACAAGGAAATCGCAGTATTGACAATCAGCTCATCAGCATCTTCTTCAGCCTGCTTAACTGTAAAATCATCCTGTATAAATTGCTTTGTAAGCATCGAAATCAGACGGACTTTGTTATTTTCATTGGCTAAAAATCCTTCTTGTGAAACTTGAACTGGCATTGTTTCATCGAAAAGAACATCTGCAGACATGAGCATCCAGGCAACGTCCTGTAACCAGGACTCAATCAGTGTTGCCAAGTCAGCTGTAGACTAGGATCCCACTATAACAAATCAACGTCATCGAGTACACGTATGATGCTATATAAGTATATTGTAACGTAGAAATACGTTAAAATGATATTGTGTAATATGTTCGTACAAAATTTATCAAGAAAACTGGAGTTTTACAATTTTTTGTCAAAATTTTCTTCTTTCAACCGCTGTAACTCGTTACCTATTAGACTTAAAAAAAAAACTTTCTACAAAAATGTAGATAATTTAGTTGTCTTTAAGTTTGCTTTCAACAATTTGGTTGTAAAATTAACCACTTCATAATTATTATGAAAAAACCAAATTTTGGCACCTTCAATCCAAGATGGCGGATCGAGCTCGACCCCCCCAAGGTCGAAAACTTTTTTTTTTCTTTAGAGTCCCAATCTTAACAACATATGTGAAAATCGCTACTACCTAACCTTTTGCAAGGTGGAGCCCTTTTTTATCCCCCACTGACTGGACTAATATGTAACTACAAATGTCTTACCTTGATGCCAGAGGTGGCTGGGTTCTTAGCTGCCTTCCAGTTGGCGCCGCTGTCTATCGTCACCTCCTCCACGTCAGAAGTGTTAAGGGTATTGAGAATGCCCCACATGTACTGGTCTACTTCTAAGCCTTCTAATTGCGCAGGTTTACTGGAATAAGCACGAAAACATCAATTAGAATAGTCTTTTTACAAACCATTACAAATTTTTAGGTTGAAGTAAAAGGCAATCAGCAGCAAGCAGCAGGTAAACGGTTATGAAACATTTCAATAACACAGTTATTCTCTACAAAGCAAGGGATTCACAATGTTCAAATGCACATTGGTCTGAATACCAGGAGCACAGATTTCAGATCAGAGAGAAGGTTAAGAAGTTCTTTAAGAATTTATAAAAACTTTTCAGTAACACGCTTATATTTTATTCAGCAAAGTTATCTGATTACTCACTTGCAAACAGGACATCTCCAAGAACCCCTCTCACAGTTCAGCTGCAGGTATGACTCCAAATCAAAGCACTGTATATGTTTACAGTCGTGCCCCCTAGCCGGCAGAGTTATCCTCTTGAAGGTGATGGGACACTTGAGGGACACCTTCAGGGCCGTCTGCTCTACCGAGTCCCGATCTCGCTCCTGCATCCCGTTGGAGCCGTTGTTTGTGTTGGTTTGGCTGAAGTTGCGCTTGATCTTGGCGATGCAGTGGTCCGCCGTGAGGAGACGCTTGCGTAACAGGCCCTGCAGGACACTCCGTACGCTCGGCCGGTGGACCAATTGCAGGACAAACAGGTGGGACTGGAAAGAAAGATTAGAAACTGAGTTATTGTAACTTTAAGTGCATGATTAGGTGAACTGAACTTCAAAATCGTTGTTGTAAAACTTCTACAGGATACCAGCTAGAGAAGTTACATGCTAATGTGATCACTGGATTAACTCCCAAATGGTTTTCTATTATGACATGGACAGACAGTCTTCAAGACACTACCATAGCAATCAATGATGATTATCAGTGTAATATTTAGAATCTTGTAAAATGACAATCAAAAACAATGTTTTGTTTTGTCGTGAAACCACTTGAATAATGTTATATTATAATGAAGATGTTACTCACACAACAACAAGCGGACACGGTAATCTGGATGGTGTTTCTGCCAGGCTGGCACACGTCCTTCAGGTACAGGGGTTTGTGCGAGGTCTTGTTCTCGCCGCGGTCGATGATGAGCGGCGTCGCATTCACCGAAACTTGCACGCTCGCCGGCCAGTTGGTGTTCATCTGCCGGTCCTCGTGGTGGAAGCACTTCAGCTGGAGCTCCAGGTCCGATCTAGAAGAAGAAGACGGATGTTATGGTATAATAAAACTATGGAACACTTTGTACAAGAATGTCTCATTCTTGTTTCTAATGTTTCTTGGGGGCACATCTGTGCCGAAAGGAGAGATTCCCGGTGCCCTTAATTTGCTGAATTCCTTCAGCATACCATTTTGACTTCCATCAACTCTTCTCCGCCATATGACGAAAAAGACTGTTAATGAGTTTTAGCTATTATCTCTGGAAGCACTGTTGACTTATTTACTGTTATTAGAACAAAACCAGTTGATGAAAAATACAAAGTACAACTTTTCTACAACATTTCTTGAGGTTAGGCTGTGAAAATATGGATCAAACATCTAAGTTTATGTAGTTATATTGATTGAAAACTATTTATACTAGTTGGACTACTGAAAAACTGTTTTTGTTGGTTGTTATATAACTGAAAAATGCTAATACAAATTGTTTGACATCCAAATCGTAATCGTAAATCGTTTTAATATTGACCAAGTCAGAAAATGTCACCAGAATCTTGTAATGATAGAGAAAATGATGAAGATACTTGAGGAGCATCCACCTAGTTGCAATAAGTTATTATGAAACTGCAATAAGGACGAGACGGGTCTCTCCGGCAAATGCAGATGACAAGGTGCATGCTGTAGTGGAAAAAGACAAAAAAGACTGACCTCCACATCAAAGTTTGGTGAACCGTTGGCTTCAGTTGGAACACATGGTTGCTGACAGCGAGGTTATGTTCTAGGCGGAAGGGAGGGAGTATGATTCCATCTCTGACGGGAAAAGTCAGGCGGAGCTCATCATCTGCAACAAAACAATCATTAGTAAATAGTGATCATAATATAACTTCAACGATGTGTCCAAAGACTCACATAAACACTGATTATTTTTGATGTAGGTAGTACTTATATGAAAGCTGGTAAAACTGAAAGATCTTTTACCCAGGTATCTAAGGCTTGTTAAATAGTAGGTACGAAATGGAAATATGTCTCAGTCCGCTACATTCATCCGATAAGTGTGTAAAACAATAAAATAAAGTACAGACAATGAATAATAAGAAACCGTTATGATCTTGGCAATGGCTTTCTTAGCATCATTGTCAGACTGGAGACAATCAAATCCATGGGAAACTTAGTAAATAAGTGAGAAACAAGACAGAGCTATGTTTCATCAATTATGTCCCATGTCTATGCATTTTACACTTGGCATTCTATCTTGCTTCTATACTATAATATGTTCAATTGTCCATTGTTTTTGACAAATACAAATGCAAGTATGATTTGAATTAATTGTGACCTTTTTAAAATGAAATTTTGCCATAAATAATTACATTTGCATTGTGAGAAAAATGTTCTAACCAGAAAAAGTGTAACTGTAAGTTTTGATTGTGTTAGATTTTGAAATAATAATGGAAAAAGCTGATACAAAAAGATCCATCGTTAAAAGGTAATACTATAATTCTTGTAATAATTAGAGTATTTTTGTTACTTACTCTGCATAGGTAGCGGTGGTTTGAGTTCATTGAAATTGGGTTTGACATCAGCGTTGGGGCTGATGTAGGGGGGCATACTGCCAGCGGGGGTGAGGGGGGGAGTGGGGTTGCCCGGGACAGGGCTATGCTGATAGCTCACGCTCCGCACCGTCCCTACTTCCCCATACTGGGCCGAGTTGCCGTAACCTTGCGCAGTTCCTTGCGCTCCGTAGGCACCCCCGTTGGTCTGGTGGTGCCCCGCAAAGCCAGGTCCCATCCCGTTGCTGAAGTACTGGCCTTGGTTTGAGTAAGGGGGAGTTCCTTGTCTCATTCCCGCTCTCATCCCCGCGGGACCAAAGTTTCCGCTAGCACCCAACGGTTGCTGAGGAGGATATTGATTCTGGAAACTGGGCCGACCGTTACCGTAACCAGCGGGGTATTGGGCTGCATTGGGATTGAATCCCGGCTGCATCGTGCCGGGACCGGGGTTCATGTATCCCGTCTGTCTCTTCTGATTCATGTGCATCGCAGGGGAAGGGTAAGGGGCTAATCTTCTGGGGTACGAGCCCATCTTTCCCATGTTGGCCATCTGCCCCATCTGGCCGGGCATCATGTTGGAGTGCATGCCGCCCATGCCCATGTTGGCCATCTGCGCCATGGGGTTGATCCCGTTCATGGGCGGACTGCTGCCCATCTGGGACATGGATCCCATGGTTCCCATGCCTCCCATGCCACCCATGGACGACATGTTGGGATTGTGGCTACGCTGCTGGCCGTAGCCGTTCATATTACTGTACTGGGGATTTCCCATCCCCATGTTGTTTTGCATCTGAAAAAAAAACACTTCATTAAAACTGGAACTTCTACAAAAAGAGACGTCTTGGATCTACCTAATGAGGATATTTAGATTTAGTTAGGGTCTGTGCAGCAGAATGGATCACAGATGGTTTCTCGGTTTGAATGTCAGGATTGCAGAAATGAGAAGATTGTCTATCTGGTCAAACGAAGTACCCTGCACGGTGAAGTTAAATTAGTTCTAAGTGCAGCAGAATGGACATTTTGGCAGTCTCTTTTCAGGTTTCACAAATGAGGAGGTTGTTTTGCTTACCTGGTTAAACGACTGCGTATCCTGCATGGTGAGGCCTGCGGGGGAAGCGGCGGCCACCATGGCCGAGGGCGCGGAGGTGGGAGCGGGGCCGGCGCCGTACTGCGTCTCCCCGCCCGAGCTCATGCCGCCCAACGCGGGCATACCGCCATACCTGAAACAAAACAACACATAAGAAAATGTATACCAATTACAGCAGGAACCATGGACTATCACAGGAGGTTGGTCAAAATGATCGAGATGGCAGATGAAAAAAAAACAAAGAATTGATTTGGTGAAACGTGTACTAATTACAGCAAGAACCAGAAATTATCACAGGAGACGAATCAACTGATGGTCTAAATTTGAGAAAGAACTATCAACAGGAGGCGACTCATCTGGTAGTCAAAACGATCGATGGAAGATCGCACGAATAAAAACAAAACAAAGAAATGATTTGGTAACGACAAGTATATATCACAAAGCAAATTAAAACAGGAAAACGAGATGGAATCACAGGAGCCGATCCAACTGAACGAATAGAGACAGAAGATCAATAGTGCACTGAATTGATAAAGATGAGGATATATCACATGGCGAATATGTGAAGCGCAAGTGCACAGAAGTCGGAAGTTCCTGAAGACACGTGCAAGAACAAAACTTTTAGTCGGGAAGTACCCAGAAGAATGTCAAGACAGATTTGCGTGACCCTACCTAGCGATAGATCAAAAACAGACATCAGAAAAAAGAGCTGTGAGTGGTTATTTATTGAACTAACTATAAAAGAGCAAGGCTATATGGAAAGAATAAAGAAAGATTTCAGAAGAACCCACGGAAGACATGTCACAAAATATTATGAAATCTTACTTAAACAAGCCAAATCGATAACAAAACAACAAAAATGACGTGTTTATTGATATCGAGTTAATTCGAGAATGTTAATTGTAGAATGAAACACCTAATCAAACACGAATCGTCACGAGATATTTTGCGGCTCTCCAGCGGCGGGACATTCAGCATTACACGTATTATTATAAATAGCCGCAAATGCGACACCAACAGACGAGGTATGTTAGTGAATTCTAATAGAGATGGTCGCAATTAATGCGACTAATAATAAATACGCTAGTTACCCGATAAAACTGGACTTTGCGGAGATAATGATCCGATTAAAATGCACTTTGAAATTGAGACCAGACTTAGAATCGTAGAACTTTGAATGTATCGCACAGAATAACGTGCTCCACCAATGAATTTCGTATTGAATCTCTTACGAATCTCGCTTTATTGAGTACAACTATTTGAATTTCGAATTTGTGTTCGTGAAAAAATGAATGCAGTATTTTGGAAGTGGAAATTCACTTAACTACATTCGATCGAGCTTAAACTCGGCAGATCGACTCGTTGTCTCGATGACAATGCTTTCTATTAATTTTTGGTGGCACTCTCATGCTCAAACAAGCATTTCCCTGAAATTGGCTACTAGCTGGCCCAAGAGATGGCCCGAAAATTGAAAAAAAAAACTTTGTTTTTATTACGGGTACTCTACAGACCTCGACAAATGCTGATCGGGTAGGATCGACATTTATTTCGTATATTAACTGCTGCAATGTCATTCGATTTCAGAGAAATGCGTATATGTCCGCGTGTGTGTTCGTGATTGCCACCAAAATGCATAGATAGAATGCATTATCATCGAAAACGAGTCCATCCGCCGAGTTTCAGCTCGATCGGATATCAGGAGGTGGGTTAATTTCCGCTTCCAAGATTTGCATTCATTCGCGAAAACAAAATATAAATAGAAATACAGGTCAAATGGAACAATTTAATTTGGTATGATGTTGCTAGCCATGAAAATATAGAAATACAGGTCAAATGGAACAATTTAATTTGGTATGATGTTGCTATCTATGAAAATATAGAAATACAGGCCAAATGGAACAATTAAATATGGTATGATGTTGCTAGCTATGAAAATATAGAAATACAGGTAAAATGAACAATTTAATTTGGTATGATGTTGCTAGCTATGAAAATATAGAAATACAGGTCAAATGGAACAATTTAATTTGGTATGATGTTGCTAGCTATGCAAATATTTTTCAGGTTACCATCATTATTATCAAGAGATAAGTTTAGCTCTAATTTTATCTAAAGTTTGTTAGTTTTACTAGATTCTACACAAAACAACGAAAAAACACTAAAAATGTGTAGTGCGCGCTGCAGTTAAATTTTAAATGTCATTTCATTAAAATGTTTCTACTATTGATATAAAAGATTTAATAACAAGCCAGTCATTAGTTGCGTTGATTCCGAAAGCCGATTTCAAGGCTAATGAAGTAATGTACGAATGATGGCACGAGGACACAATACACCTAGTATTTGCAATCTACGTACATTTGGAAATTTATGTACACAGAAAGTCCATCATGAAGTTAACGATATTATTTTTAGAATCATTTGACATACATTATGGAATGCTGTAACGTAAGTAGGTAGTAAGCTTTGGATTTCGCATGCATTATTATTGGTACCCTAATCTTTACCTGAGTAAATTCAAAGACTTTGCCAACAATGAAAAATAGTGATTGCCAAAGGCGAAGGTTTGGTTGGAGGGAAAAAAGTGCGCACAGAACATCGTTCATAAAAACTGTGCGTCTGATGAAAAGGTGGCAAAACCATGTTGTTAAATTACAACTAGAATGATATGTATGTGCCTGTGTAGGTTGTAGGCCTGACCTAGCGATGAATGGAAGAACACCAGGTAAAAGACAAGACACAAAAACAGGACATAAAAAGATTCAAAATTCTGTAGAATAAATGAAATGTATTTTAGTCCAATTTTGTCTTGTACTAGATGTCGTTGTGGATCTATTACAAGAAGTGGCAAAATCTCTCGAATGGTTATTTTACTGTCCAGTATTTCTAATTCAATGTGTCTATCTGACGGCCTCCGTGGTCGAGGGATAAGGCTCTTGACTAGCGAGCCGGAGGTAGCGGGTTCAAATCCCGGCGTGCGCCAGTAAATTTTATTTTATTATATAACACCAACAATATAAATAGCAAAATCATCAGTTAGGTTAGGTGACCGCGTCACATCAGAATCGAGCTGCACTTTCTACGCACGGAGAAACAGTGGAACAGACTCAACTTAATATATCGATCGGTCTTTTCACGTCATGTTCGGGCTGCGATAAAAAAGAAATTGTTCCACATTACATTAGTACGTTGGTGACACTGAAGATATAAACAGATAAAAGTGTGCTATGTGCTTGTTTCAGAGTCAGAAGTAAGCTCACTTTTCCCTTATTTCTGCTGAAATTGATGTTTAATTTTTAATTGAATTTCAAATGTCTGTTACAGAGTGGTACATAGAGAAAAATAAGCATTGCAAATTTATTAAGAATCTCTTAAAATTATTCGTAATCCGTTTAAAAACGGGACTGCAGGCCATTAACGAATGAATTTACAGATTTCCTGATACACTTTTAGTAAAACACGAATGCACGATGTCGGAACACACATTAATAAAAATCGTAATATTTTCGCATTTTATCATTGTATTATCAAATCAAATGCAGGTGCATGAACACGTGTTTCGATATATTACGAATTCACTAAAAGTTTATCAGGAAACGGCCTGCAATCTCATTTTAACCAGATTACCAATAACTTGAAGATATTTTTGCCCTTATAGGTAGGCAGACACATCTCAATAGTCATTAAAATCGATAAGTTGCTTGGATTGGTTTTAACTGTGTTTGGTGACCAGATTTCAATAGCCAGGTACTTCCCCATCTACCTGTTCCTCATCTCCTTCCCTCCTCAGTCACCACTACCTTCAACCTCACAACATACCCCGACCGGGGATGCCATAGCCTCACTGGCTCCAGAAAGTAAATCGTATGGTCAAATAAATAATTGTAAAAATGTAACTACAATGGCAATGTTGGATATTATTATCTATGGTCTGTGTACATACCAGAGACAAATAATAAATTTCGTATGTTAGTTGCGTAATGATTGACTTTTGTGTTTATGGCTCCGTTCTCACGCTCGCCTCGAATTTTATTTTAATTTGAATGGTCATCGATACAAACATGCCTTAAATGGATTCCACAAATATTTTTCGTAGACACTCTCATTAATACTGATAAACTTAAGTTGGTGTTGCCCACGTAAAATAATTATAAATTATGAATATTAAAAAAATCAAAAACAAAATTTCGTCTTAGGTATCTACTGTTGGATGTCGAAATGAGATTATGTTTGGTTCCTACCTTAATAATATTTATCCAAAGTACCTACCTACATTTCCTAACCACCACAGAAACTATTTGAAAAATTGGAAGTAAAGAAAGCGAAAAAAAACGAGTTCTTTTGTTTTAGAGCGGGGAAAAAAGAAAATTCGTCTTCGAAGCTGATTAGTGTTGTGTTGTTGTGAATTTTTTTTAAATAGGTGCCTAAATAGGTTTTTTAGAAAACTGATGACGTTTGGCAAGGACATCACTGTGGGAAGTGAATACAAATGCATCAATACAGACAATCCTAAGTTTGTTTTGTTTAGGTTAACCTATAAATTCTACCAACCTACCAAATGAAAACCATTTTTTTCTGTCGTAATTTTCGTGGTGCGAATGATGAATCGAAAATATTCGATTGGAATTTCAATTTATATTCAAGGTAGGTACTTACTCGCAATCTAGAATGCATCGATGCTTATATGTACACACGACTCTACAAAGAATAATGAGTAAAGTTGTAGGTATATAGATATATTATGCAGTTTTTCGAATTATTATTAGCACTATTATATTTATCAGCATGTCATAAGCCTTGGGAGGATTGCTTTAAAAACGCCATAATACGGTATTTCTTTACAGAAACAAAACGGTGATATTTGGCACACGGTCACGTCCTCACTCGAGAGGAGATACTACACTAAATAAACAAAACATGTATACCTTATTACACAAATTAATGTATGGCTGTTTAGTTCACACACATACCTACAGAATGTATCTATACGTTTACAACATCAAAGTAGGTACCCAAATGTGAAGTACAAATTGCAGGGTGGTTGGTACATGGAGAAAACATCTCTAAATGGTATAAAATAAAATCGTTATCTGCGTCTGTCTGTTTGTACGCTTAGTTCTTCTAAATTACGCAACGGATTTTGATAGGGTTTTCACTATCATTTAGAGAATTTCTTCTGGAAAGTTTATATATTTACATATATATGCCAAAGCTACCACCCTTGCGTAGTAATCTATCTAACAAACTTTATTGCGTGGACACCGCATAATAAACATTACTGGGGAGGTTGACGAATTCTTGGCAATCAAACGCAGGCGTCGTGGGTTCAATTCTTTGACTGGCTTCATCGTTGCGAAAGAAACATTTTCTACTTTTAATGAACGAAAGTTCTACTACCAAATACGATATTTTAAAATATTGTCAGGATATTCGTTGGATCATTAAATATATAATAAAAGGGTTTAATGAAGTCATTAGGTTGGATAGTCACAAAAATTGATTTTGACTCTTTTTAAAAATTATTTTTAGATAAAAATCAATATTTTTTTTTAATTTCTGGATTTGCGAATGCTGTATGAGAATCAGTTTGTGGTTTTACTATTGGGGAACTGTGGTTAACAGTTAGATTTGGAAATGGATTCTGACTTATCCCTGGTATTTTTTGATCGAATGGCCTTTAGGGACACTGCTGGTTATCTCTTCACAAGGTTACATAGTAAACTCGAATTAAACGTACTGAGGGAGCACTCAACGTGTACACTGCACAGATTTTCGTAACAGACTGGTGATGTATAATAAAATTTTGCAATGTTACTCGTGTGGTTAACAAGAATACCCTTGAGTGTTGAAAGCTAGAAACATTCCAAAAAAAACCTCACAAAAACAGAAAAAAATAGACGTGATGCTTTTAATCACAAATTTATACACCGATTTTTTGTATCTTGCGATAGGAAGGTACTGTTATAGTACAGTTTTATACTGTTATAGTACCTGCCTGTCACACGATTTAAAAAAATATATACTACTAAATAGTAGGTACTAGTATTAGACCTTGTAGGTATACTGTTATAGTACCTGCCTGTCACACGATTTAAAAAAATATATACTACTAAATAGTAGGTACTAGTATTAGACCTTGTAGGTACCTACTACAAAACAACGCATTTGCACCTCAGCCAGCAGTCGTAGAACCGTAGTGCCGTAGAGACGTAGATCAGTATGGCGTAGCTGTCAGACGCCCAGAGTGCCGAAGGTTGTAGCAGCAAATCTTACGGTAGGAAAGTCGACCACCTACAAACTGTTGGTGACAAAACTTAACTATTTGTTGACAGTTAGACAAATCTGGTCAAATAGGGTGGTCTCATTTAAAATTTACAGCTTTTCCGGGTAAAAGCTCTGTGAAAATGTAAATCACTTAACCGCTTCTGTGCCAAGAGCGAGTTTACTCGCATTCTTGTCCGTGCCCAGCAGGCCAGCCATAGAAAAATAGCGAGTTTACTCGCTCTTCTTTGAGCCTCTGTATCATACATATGTTCCGTTTTTTTTATTAATTTAAAATATGGAACACACAGAGACATCTATTATACCTACATTGAATAAATTTGGTAAGTCATTTAAATATCCTTTCAAGGTGATATGTTTTTAATTTATAAAAATAAGATTTAAAAATGATTTATTTTGATTAAAAATTCATGGCCTGCTGTGCACAGCTACACTTCTACCTACTGGCATTTAAAAGGAGGGAACTGGAGTTTTCCAGGTTTCCAGGTCGGTGGCCACCTCGTCAAACTATTAATTTTCTTTGAAATCGAGCCAAAAATAATAATATCGGACAAGCAAGAACCATGTTCCAAACGAGATAAGGCACGTAATAATTGGATTGCCAATTTAATTTTAACGATCGGTTAAGAGAGAAACCCATTATACTATACAATAGTAGAAATAATAAATAAAAAATTATTCCCAACTTCCTTATGTAACCCACCAATGGTAAGCATTTGGTTTGGGAAAATTGATAAAACACAGCGAAAGCCATTGCATGCAATGATTCTATTTTAAAATTTGGTTTTTCAGCAAGGTGATATTGGAAATAGGTAGGAACCAGTGGCTTGCATTGCTCTATGACCAAAGGTAGGTTGGGAGTATTTTTCATTTTATTATTTATTTATTTATTCATGTTCTCCATAAAAAGATTATGCAGTATGTAGTTGCATAAGTGTTATGGGTTAATTCAGAATCATTAAGCCGTTGAGTCGCTCTATTGATAGGCAGAAGGCTTCGCTTTCGGAGTATAAAAAAGTGCATGGGATCTAAGTTAACCTCTTTCAATATAATTGGATTAAGTATAGTTTTAAAAATTATTTGCATAATAATATTTTTCGGTGTGCTTCGAAAGTGTTTAAATCGAGCATTCCTGTTAAGAACAAGAATGGATCATAGATACGTATATTCCCTCATATAACGTATAAACCTCATTTGTACTTTTTCTATTTTTAAGATACGGGTTTATTCGTAAGGGGCACAAAAATTGAGCTATTTCCAGGATACGTTTCATACGTTTGATTATGAATTTGTCGTTTTTTCGTAAGATAAGTTATGTCTAAAGTTCGTTTTTTTTATGGTAAATAGGCACAGCCTTACATCCTTTATGGACTGCACGCTACTGATAAGTAGCTAAGTAAGTCTACCTATAAAACACAAACATAATTGCATTTAATCGATTTTCCTATCCAATAACCTTTCTAGGAAACGATTACACCAAATCAAATAGCTATGTACCTAAGCATACCGCTGAAAGGTCTGTCGTAACCCCTTCTCTAACCGCGTAAAACAGAAAACATGTTAAAATAATAGGTTAAGTTAGGTTAGTTTTGTTATTAAACCATTAGAAAGATACGTTAAAAAGAAGTTCTCCAACGGCAGTACCATAATAACATGATCCAACTTACTTATAAGATACGTACGTTTGTATAACAACGCCGTGGTAATAAGTTGGTGTTATCACTATTCCGACCTTACGCGCCGCTTTGTATTTACACCGCGTTTACATAAGTGCGAATAAGTTTAGTTAGTCGCCTAGTTAAATCCGAGCGCGAGCAAGTTGTCCGAACGGCGAGCGCGGTGACCGCATTGCGGGCGGCCAGTGCTGAAAAGTGTGTCGATATTATCAACCACATCACTACACGATCATATTATATCGCAGACTTAAAGGTCAACCAACACTGAAAACTGAACACCGAGCACTGAGCAGTATACATGTCGATGTTAATAGCACCGGAATATTTACGTAAGCATTGTTTCTTATTAGAATTGGTAGGTACCTACCTCACTCTGGTGAAAAAATCAATTTCTCGATTGTAAAGAAAGATAATAAATAAATTTAATTAACCTATTTTACTTGACCCGATTTAAGATTTTCATTTCAAGGGACAGTGAATTTTTATTTTATTTCTATGTTGACGAATTTAAAATGTGCCATTAACTATTTGCCGCCAAAACGAAAATTTTATTCGTGAATATCCGTCTTATAATGACGTTGTAGCCAGTTGGAAGCGTTTCGGAGTGTGCGGTTCTAGATCATTTTTGAATGAAAATATTAAAATTAGATAATTTTAGTACTATTATTTTCTTCCACACATGTTGAACGGTATTCATAGTTTCAGAAAATACCCCCATTGACGATTGACCCCATATTTGAGGCGGAAGGAAATGAGTAAGGAAATTCGATGAAGGTTGGGTGAGGTCAGGTTAATTTGGGTACTTACCCTTAAGTGACTAGATCCGTAGCTATACAATAAGCATCAGACGATATAAACGAAAAATATTAATTCTTCAATATGTTTTAAAAAAGGAAGGGTTGTACTTTAATTATTAATCTTTTTTAACATTAACGCCACAGTGGAGGTCCTGAGGAATGTTATCTTTGGGGATGCTGCGTGGAGGGCCTTCTTAAGGAAAAGAAGGATAGGAAGTTCTGGGAAAGAAAAAGGTATCGGGGGTAGATGCATCAGCCGTCAAGACCTAGGACAAACCACACCCCCGTGAACCCAGGCACCCCTGCTAAGTCACCAAACGTAGCGGACTATTTTGGCGACTTATGGCAGAGATGTCGGTTATCCAATATTAATATTCTCGGGGCGGCGGCACCCATACCCGCCTCCCAAATAGAAGATTAAATAAATGCGATTCGTAGGTAGGTACCTTAATGTAGGTGTGAAGGAAACCACAATAATTTCCTCACCGGCAACATTTTGCACAACATCAAAATGAGTGTATATACAGGGTGTATCGGCACTAACCCGAAAAACTTTAACCAGCTATTCCTTAGCACATTTGGAGTAAAAAATGTTATGTACACTTTGCTGTCCGGTAACATTTTTTTTCTTTTAAAAACAAAAAATAAATAAAATTTCCACACTCCGCTACTGCCCACAGTATAGGGGTAAAATAATTGGCAACGCCGCGCTACTGTCATCTCTTTCACACATATTCTGTCTCAAGTCCCGTGTGGTTCCCGCCACCCCGTCTCGTATCAGTGGTCAGTGCTGTTTTGGGAGTTCGCATGTCATCAAGTTTCTAGTTTCGTTTTTGTTTTGTTATCTAAGTTTTTACTGTTGAAATATGCCCCTCAATTATCCACCTGCCGAGCAAGCAGATATTGTTTTTGTTTATGGATTTTGCAATGGAAATTCACGAGCAGCCGTAAGGGAGTATCGCATGAGGTTTCCTGGAAGACGCGTCCCACACCATGCTACCTTTGTCCAGGTTTGTACCCTATCAATTGTTTATTGAAACTATTTACATTCATTGATAATGCCAAAAAGCGCTTTTGAAATTTAAACTGGGAACATTAAAAACATAACAAGGGGCCACCAACTTTAAAAATGTAAATTGTACTTTAGGTGATTTGTGTTCAGTGGTCACTAAACGGCGTTTTAAAAAGTTAATTAATTTTAATCTCTAATAAATGCATCATTCACTGCAATTGAATTCACTCCCTTTCTCACCATGGGATTATTTAAATTACTTGAATTCAATTTCACCCCTGTGAATCCAAGATATCAACCGTACCTAGTTAAGAAAATTATAATTTAAAACACTTTGTTATACATTTTACTATAAAAAAATGAAATAAATGAAGAGAAAACGTAAGTTTTCTGATATGTGCCTAAAATAAGTGTTCTTTAAAAATAAAATGAGTGAAAAAGCCCGCGATTGTTTATTTGACATTATTACTGAGCTGAATAATAAAAGCAGTTGTTATTTGTTGTTTTGTTTCAGATGTATCAACAATTGCGTGACTGTGGCATCGGACGGATTGAAGGCGCCGGCGGAGGACACAACATCGTTCCTGTGGCAGTTGAGGAGAGAATCCTGAACTTAATTACCGAAGACCCCACGCTGTCCGTGCGTCGGGTCGCTCTGATGATAGGACACAGGGAACACATGGCGGTATGGAGAGTTCTGAAGAAGCACGGGCTCAAACCTTTTCACTATAGGCGCTGCCAAGGCCTCATGGAGAATGACCACTTTTCCAGAGTCGTGTACTGCAGAAGAATGCTGCATAATGTCATAAGAGATGCAGACTTCATGAAAAACATATTGTTTACCGACGAAGCACAGTTCACTAAAACAGGAGTGCTAAATGTGCACAACTTGCACCATTGGGCTGAACAAAACCCCAAGCTTGTTCGGGAGTCGTCGAGCCAGGACAGATTTTCCATCAACATGTGGGCAGGAATCCTGGGAAATCAAATACTCGGTCCAATCGAGTTGCCTCCCAGACTAAATGGACCGATGTATTTGGAGTTCTTACAAGTGCAACTGGGCGAGATTCTGGAAGATGTGAACCTCGAATTACTACGGAGAATGTGGTTCCAGCACGATGGAGCCCCACCACACTATTCGATTGCCGTGCGGAACTACTTGGATGTCGAGTTTCCTGGTCGTTGGATAGGCCGTGGAAGTCCGGCCATTGCTTGGCCACCAAGATCACCCGACCTGACCCCCCTGGATTACTACCTGTGGGGGGCTCTCAAGGAAAAAGTGTATGCTAAGCCAATAGCCTCAAGAGAGCAACTGCTCGAACGAGTGATGGAAGCCGCTGCAGAAATTAAAGCAAATCCTGCAAACTTAAATAATCAAAATATAACAAGACTACACGCTTGCATCGAAAATAATGGTAGTCACTTCGAACAAATGCTCCAATAAAAAAATTAACATAAACTACATGTCCGCATTTTCATTTATTATTTATTGGTAAAATTCTCACAATGTCATTCATTTACACATCAATATTACCTACATATCAATATTTAATAAAATCTGTAGAAGAGTATGCCCGTCGGCATTCAACAAGTTTTTCGACAAGTGTGTCGAAAAGCGTCTTCTCTCTTTCCTACACACTAAATATTAATGGTTAAAAATGAGACGACTGATGCTTGTAAGCGCGCCAATACGTAAAAACAACGAAACTCGAATAAGAATTGCCAGGTGGGTTTTTTAATCGCTTTAATCTGACTTTAAACAATAATTAAACACGTAAAAATTATTTAATATAATATTACAGTACAGTACTTTGAACCTTCGCAATAAATTTATTTGATTTTAAGTTTAGTTTGTAGAACTCCATTTCAATTTAGAGATTTTTTTTATTTTAACAGTCTTATTAAAAAATTTATAAAAACAGTGTGTTTATAAACAAGTTCTGCTAGTTGTAATTATTATTACGCGTGACAGCTGTTTCACCTTCTGACGGCATTATCAAACTTTGGTAAAGCCACTTACAGACGACGTAAGTGATAACTTTCTTTTTTTATTATTCTGGCTTTATTGATTTCCGAGTAAATTGTCGTAAATTATTATTTGCTAATCCCAATATTATTTGCTAATGCTAATAATTAAGTGAAATTTTAAACAATGCAATAATAGGATTATTGCATTGTTAATTTCACTTAATGTCGTTGGTATTTCCAACTGATGACTCAGGGGTTTATTTCCCTGAATAATTAAGTATTTTGGGGTCTAATTATTATGCATTTCATTACATCCGATAATTTAAACAATTTTTATGTTGAATTGGGGTAAGTTTTATGGCTAAGGGAAGGAGTGGAAGGTGAGGAAGTACCTGGATATTCAGATCTGGTCACCAAATACGGCTAGTCATTTCAAGCAACGTTTAAATTCTAAACCTGGATATTCAGATCTGGTCACCAAATACGGCTAGTCATTTCAAGCAACGTTTAAATTCTGAACCTGGATATTCAGATCTGGTCACCAAATACGGCTAGTCATTTCAAGTAACGTTTAAATTCTAAACCTGGATATTCAGATCTGGTCACCAAATACGGCTAGTCATTTCAAGCAACGTTTAAATTCTGAACCTGGATATTCAGATCTGGTCACCAAATACGGCTAGTCATTTCAAGCAACGTTTAAATTCTAAACCTGGATATTCAGATCTGGTCACCAAATACGGCTAGTCATTTCAAGCAACGTTTAAATTCTGAACCTGGATATTCAGATCTGGTCACCAAATACGGCTAGTCATTTCAAGCAACGTTTAAATTCTAAACCTGGATATTCAGATCTGGTCACCAAATACGGCTAGTCATTTCAAGCAACGTTTAAATTCTGAACCTGGATATTCAGATCTGGTCACCAAATACGGCTAGTCATTTCAAGCAACGTTTAAATTCTGAATTAATTAATCAATTACGAAAAAGCGTGGGGTTAAGAATATTTTTTTTAAATTATAGTTGTAATTTATTGTCGATTTTTTAAAAAAATTGCGATATTTTAAATAAAATTTAATAATTATTGTTTAAATAAATTAGCAATCTGGCAGCATTCATTTGCAGGTGGTCAATCCAATGCAGTCATGACGTTTGTGTGAGTGCTTTCCTTTGTCTCAGTGTGTTGCGCAGCAGTTTTATATGAACCGTTTTTTGATTCATCGGGATTGTTTTTAAAACTATACATTCTTTGTACCTTCAAATTAGTGGAAATAAACTTAAGTGTGTCAAGCTGCTCGTTATATTCCGGTAATTCTGGAAGGCTTTTAACATAAGCAATAATATTCATAAATCACATTCCGCGAAGTTGTAAATAACTAAATTTATTAAAAAATATACGTTGTAGGATAGCCTAGCAAGTAACATTTTGACAGAGCACTTACGGTGATTTAAAAAACAACGGCGCTGTTCAAATAATCCAATTATTATTATTGATAAGTACCTAAGTGAGGAAAATTGTTTTTAAAAGTGCTCAGAATTATTGGACTTCGATTATAAATTCAGGAAATCTACTAATTAGTTTCTTAGTTTCAAAATTAGACTATTTAATACGTGAAACGCGTAAGAGGTGAAACCAAAGCATTCCAGAGGTGAAACAATTTAGATACAAAAATAAAACTGATGTGTACAATACAAGAAGACAATCAGTGATTCGCATACGAAAAATGTGAATAATCATTATTGTTAAATAAAATATTTCTTTTCTGGTACTGGATTATGTAATACGGGCTTCGTTCGCAGCAACACGCGAGAGTTGCGATGTTGCTTTCAAATTTTGACAAAGGATAAAACAGTGGTGACATGTGGTGAAAATATGTTTAATTAATTTTTTATTAAAAAAAAACGTTACCGGACAGCAAAGTGCACATAACATTTTTTACTCCAAATGTGCTAAGGAATAGCTGGTTAAAGTTTGTCGGGTTAGTGCCGATACACCCTGTATAGGTAGGTAATTTACCTTCAGAACAATAAACATAAATACTCCGCTGGGTAGGTACTAGGTACCTATCCGGCATTTTATTAATTCCGATTATTGACGAACGCACGCGATGAATCGGCCTCAGCTCGGCGTTCTAATTTCAAAATGCCAGGAAGCGGGAGGTTAAAAAAATGGATGCCATTCGACAAAAAATCTTTACCCCAAATAATAATAATATCGAGGCTAATTCTGTAAATATCTCATGGGTTGGGGTGCTCGTTTTTTATGCCCTTTCCAGAGTGATACGGATGGAAAAAATACGTCCTTTATACATACTTACACGTGTATTCATCCTTTTGGTACGATTATGGACAACTCAACAAGGTTCTAAATATCTTCTGCTATACAATGTTTTTTAAATAGATACATAGTTATATACGTTCAAAGTTGTTCATACTTTCTTATAATTTAATTTCATTTAGTAAATCGTTAAATATATCTTCCTTCATTGCTCCGTACATCAACTTCTGATTTTGACTTTTGACTCTGGGTTTCTTTTGTTGGTCTCGTGTGTGTCTTCTTGGTTTTCATTTTTTCTTAGAAATTCAGATAATGTTTGGCCAGTATTTATTTTGTAGATTAAAAGTAGATTGATGTAAATAATCTGTTTAACTGACAAGATATTTAACTTCTTCAACATTTCCTTGATTTTCGTGTATGAATCAATTTTTCTTCAGTATAATGCTCTTAGTTTGATGTTGTTAATTTATTTATTTATAAACGCCTTGAAGGCTTTTACGTGTATACACTGTTACAGGTAAAATGTTTATAAGTCTATAGTATATAACATAAAGATTGTGTATGCACGGTATAAGCAATAACATAATCATAGAGAGTTCTGTTGTACAAAGAAATTCAATAATCGCATAAATAAACAATAGTGCAAAATAAGTACTTAAGTAAGCAATGTGTAGTGTTGAAATTTATAAAAATAAACATGAACAGTTTGTATTGTCATTATTAATTAGGCTAGAAAAAGGCGTGAATCATTGTATCCTATTAACGTACATTTACTATGAATTATCGTTAGATAGCATAAAAATGTTACTAATTTTCTCTTCATGATGGAATGGAATATAACGTATAACTAGTTTGAACACATATATTGGATTGACATATAAATGAGTAGCAGATGACGTGGAAGTGAATGATAGAACAAGTTGGTGGCATCACAGGGAGGCATGATAAGATCATATAAATAAAATATCTTAAAAAGCCTTTGATCATTTTTACCAGAAGTAAAGAAAAATTGAGCATATCATTGTATTGATGTAAGGAGTCAGGAAAATTACTTAAATTTAATACAGGTAATATTATTAAGGCAATATCATTAACTGATTACTTGGTCCCTCTCCAGTTTCGTGTTTACGCCAAAATCGAAAGATAAAATTCCGGGCGAGGTTGCCAAATTCGGAAAATCCCAACGTATTTATGGTAAACCTAAAATGATGGCTGGGTTCCTACCTAAAAAGTAGGTCCTGTATATTTTTATCTATCGATTATTTGGCTTGTAGGTCGTTTGTCTCTACGATTTCAATTCGTTGTGGATACGTAATTCTAAAGTTATATAAAAATGCCATCACGCAATAGAGTTCTCAATAAAATCGAAATGAGATTAATTAATTAGTAGTAATTTAGAAAATTCAATGTAAAATTAACAGTTTATTTATTTATTCATGCATAGATTATTATTACGGACATTGCGAACTTTTTGTATATACCTACCCCAATCACAGTTTTTAATAAGGCAGTTTACAAACTTATACTGAAACAGTACGTCAAATTTTTTTCTGTGTTTGTAAAGAGTAATGGAGTTATGATTTTCATAACGATTCGACATTTTGTCCCCTAATATTGACTGTTAGCTTAATTTCAAGTCGATGATGATTATGGTGACTTGTCAATGTCTAGCCTCCGAAAGGCCCAAGTGGCCGGGAAGCTGCTTTATTGGGTGTTTTGAGGCCCTAAGCTCGGCGGAGGTCCGTATATTTTTGTATCCCAGACGGCCACAAAAACAAGGCCGCATTTTACCTGATGTCTCTGAAGGAATAACGAATGACTAACTGTTATTGCAGGGATCGTGAACTTTTGGAATCAATAAATGGTTGATCCATGAAAAAAGTTGCAGAGAAAAATATTTGTCTGATTGTAAACTCTTGATTAGTGAGCTCTGGCGTCATTTAGCCCGTCGTCTCACGGGTCGGTAAGTAATCGACATAAACCGAAGCTGCGAGACCCTGCGCAGAAAATTAAGTTCGCTCTGATATAGTAAGGTCTGCAGCGCAGTTCAGTGTGCAACATTTCTGCGCAGGGTCTTACAGCATTTGATTTTATGTCGATTGCTTACCGACCCGTGGGAAGACGGGTTTATTCGCACAGATTTTTTGGTTGTGATTTCTCGGGCCAATTGTTCGGTAAGATAAATAATAGAGAATTGAACCTTAGGCGAAACCGGGCAGTATAGCTAGTGATTTTATAAATAAAATATAAAATTTAAAGACGAGCCATGACACTTCAAAATATCAACATAATAAAAATATCTAGGTTGTACATAAAATTGATTGATTTTTAAAAATATGTTAAATTATGAACTTCCGAGGCGCATATTCAATAAATTAAGGGATGGAAAAAAACTATTAAAAATTAGCATTCGAAAAAAATTGGTTGGTTTTCGACCCCTGTTAATAAGGGATGTCATAGTAGAGTATGTTGGTTATAATATCATCCCTCGGCTAGGTTATGAAAGCATCAGACAGCGGGAGCAGGCCCCGGAAGGGAGGTAAAAAATAAAGAAGTGTGTATCTGTTCTGGGGTAGAAACAACGCCGTGTCAGCAAAAAAACTAAAGCCGATTGACTGTTTTAAATGCGCTAGATTGTGTTTCGTTTTGTTGTGAGATCATAATATAAGCGTAGGCGTTGCAGCGTCCTTGAGGTGATTTTTCATAAAAACGGCGCTATAAAAAATATTATTAGGTACCTACTGTTAATAGCTTTGGTGTGACTTCTCCCTCTTTCACATAGTGAAGCATTTAATACGGAGGTTATGACATCTCTCTGCGGCAGGATTTAAAGATATCTATCTCTAAATGTAATTATCTTACTGTCCACTAAAGGTAGAATAAAGAACATTGAAAATGCCTTCCATATAGATTTAATGGAAACCAATGTCGCCGCCAAATCAACTCGTAAAAAGCAAAGTTTTTTTTACCAAAATACATTTTTATGTATTTATCTTGTAAGATCAAGAAAGGGACGCTTATATGGTTTGGGCATGTAGAAAGGAGTGTAAGAAGAATATACGATGCAAATTTGAATGGTAGCAGAAGTCGGGGACGCCCGAGGAAGACATGGCACGACCAAGTGAATCATTTACTCGAGTCGGGCCATGTCAAGAGTCAGAACAATAGAAGAGTATGTATGAGACGATGTATGAATGTGAATGAGGCAAGGAGTGTGTGCCAAGACCGAGTTGTTTGTCGGTCCTCCTCTCTGCTTACCCCTGCGGAGAAACGGCGTGATGGTTAGTTAGTTAGTTAGTTAAAAGACGTACAATTTGCTTTTATTTAGTTTGATTGGGGATTGAACCTTCTTCCCTGGGACTGGAGTCAACCGCGCTAATAACTGAGCCAAATGCCGATTGAGAAGGACCGAAGTTTATGTCGTATGTTAACTCCTGTAATGATATCCAATTTCAGAGATTTGTGTATGCATGATTGCCACTAAAAGATATTATTGATCGGATGTCGGGAAGTGGGTTAATTTCCACTTTGCGTTCAATCATTAACGAAACCAAAATCTAATTTCATATATATGTATTTAAAACTACGCACAAATTTCACGTCCCCAGAGCACCATTAATAGCGAATATTCACTGTACACATAATTATATACCACGGACAAAAAATTATTCGAAAGTTGTGATAATAGTGTAATTAATTATCTTAGATTATTTTTAAGAGTGGATTTGGATCCACTTGGTTTGACAATAGCATCGAATTGCCTCCGAAAGCAACAATAGCTCGTTACCATGGCAACTGGCTCTTTCGCAAACCTCTCTTTAACCGTTGTCTGAAACCGGAAGTTAGAAGAAGACGAGGAAACGCGCCGCCACTTCCGGCAAAAGGTAACATTTGCGCGAACAGAACTTCCTACTTCTGATTATGAGCGGGATAATGGTAAACGTTTAGGATTACAAATATAACTGTTTTTTAATCTTTCATTACAAAATTACGATGTTGTATGATTTGAAAAATCAAAAAGACTGTAAAAATGAAAATGGTGAATCAGTACATACAAGCCTATTTTTTTTTTACAATGTATTGTCACGTCTCTGAATACATAATACACACTAGAAAATCCCTCCATGTAGATTTGAATGGAAACCAATGTCACTTAATACTGTTTGGTTCTAGCCCATGTAGCACGCACTCTGTCTCTCCTAAACTTGACTGAGATCGTATATTGCCATCCCATTTTATGATGATACACAGATTTAATTGTAAATTTAAGCCCGGTTGACCATTCTTTTGGAGCAAAAATACGCCCACATTGTATTCTTCTTTATTCTATGGGTCACATAGAGTAAGTAGGTACCTAAATAAATCATAACAAAAATTAATTAACATCAAGTTTTATATGATCTTGTCCCAAGAATTGAGAAAAGCTAGACGACCCTCCACCCTCTCCATCTCACTTCCCCCTTCTCCTTCTCCCTTTTCATATACACCCCAACATTTCTACGGGAACACTGCCACCGCGGAGTTCACATGAGTTACAACTGCGTTAAAAACACCGAATAAAAAAACACAAGCAAGGGACGCGGACGATCCAAACACTATTGATTTTTTCTCACGATCCCACGCCAAAACAGCTCTTAATAAATATAAACATAAAGGCCATTTTGGCTTCCTCCATTTAAAATATTTGTATTGATTTTTTTCTTAGAATCGCAAGGTAAAATATAACTTAAACCAAATGTACGTAAGTGCCATATTGCTCTGCCGATTGTTGAATTGATCAGGATGGAATCTGTTTCATTGTATCCCGCGCTTTTGTGATAGGGGGCAAGTCCGCCATTATGCGGTGTGAGAAAAAACCAAATAATATGTCGGGTTTGCGAAGGAAAGTGGCAAATTATGGCGTAATATTGTTATTGACGTTCGGTGGTGTATTACTTATTGTCTGGCTGTTTTTTGCTCGACGTTTGTTATGCAATGGTGTCTTGCAAACTGACTCTCGGACAAAACAAACAAGACCGAACTTAAGCTGGTTACGCGATTGTTTTTGCAAGCATAACAACTCGCTAAGAGTTAACAATTACGATACATTTTAAATAAATATGCTAGTAGGACAGGGTGGACTAAAAACCTGGAAATCATTAAATAATTAAAGGTTTTCAAAGGAAATGAAACATTCAGATAAGTTTTTGTGATATTTTCCTTGCATCGGTTTTTCAAATTAGAATACAAATTAAAATAAGAATAAATAACATATTACGTTAAAAGTATGCATGTATTACAGGGTGGATATAAAACCTGGAAAAACGCGGAAATTTCATTGATAACAAGTTCTTCATTGCTGATTTGAAAAAACGATACTGGGGGCTGAATTAATTTCATCGAGATTTTGGTCTGGTTTGGTGTGGTTCTTTGTACCATTTAAAGTGTTAGTGTCTTTTAAACATGAATATTAATAGATATTAGTATAAAATTATGATGAAATTATATCAAAACAAGAACTGATTAACAATTTGTACGTAAATTCCTTAAATGGCATCAAAATTTTCCGGGTTTCCAGGTATTCGGTCTGGGCCATCCTAACCTACCTCACAATATTTTTTGTTTTTACCAATTAAAGAACGCATCCTGCAGTTTGGTGCATCCGTAATCCTCTAGCGTGTAATTAATTCAATTTCTTTTAATTATCCTTAATTAAATCAGCGGACCACATCGCTCCGAGTGAACCCGTTAACTATCCGAACCCCCCTTATTTTGTCAACACTTGTGTTTGTAGTAGAAATATGTTTATGTGTGTTATAATATATACATACATATTGTTGGTTTTTTAAGCTCATAAGCGTGTGAGTGAGCTTTCTGTTGTACAACAAAGCGTATCGCTGATAGCTCCGTTTTAACATCTCCCCTTTTCTCGTAAACAACGCGTGTATCGGAGAGAGAGAAATAACAGCGGATACCTGAACGCTGGGACTATAATACT
Organism: Hesperophylax consimilis; assembly: GCF_061612785.1. Lineage (NCBI taxonomy): Eukaryota > Metazoa > Arthropoda > Insecta > Trichoptera > Limnephilidae > Hesperophylax > Hesperophylax consimilis. The sequence continues at coordinate 39,001,601 of NC_142841.1, forward strand.
GAGGAAACAAACACAACACTAAAGTAATTATCACTGAGATGTATTAATATATATATTTTTATAAAGATTCATATTTAACCCCTCAGGCTTCTGACATATTGACCGTTATATTTCGAAAAGACGCCGACAGAAGTCGGAAAATTTGTGATAATTTTAGAAAAAATTTGAAAATAAATGGAATATTTCCGAACGTATCCGAAAATTAAAAACTGTTTTTAAAAGGTGATAAAATACGATTTCCAATTTTATTATTAAAAATAAACATATAAATTTGGAACTATTCAAATTTTGAATTTAGGAAAACAATCACTCTAATTCATTCAGTCTCATAAGTTTTTTTTTTCAAATTTCGGTCGGAATTTTTGGATTCATAAAGATGCATATTTTAATTCTTCTATGGTTAACTTTTAGATAAAGCTTGGTTTTTATCTTTCTAACACCGTTTAGATCATATTATACATCGGTAAGTTAGAGACAACGATTTAGACTAACACTATTTGAGTTGTTCCCAAAAGCGAACAAACTAGCTGAAGGGTTAAATCTGAAGATAAAACTTATTATTGTCTATAGGCATATAAGATAGATAGCTCTTCCTTCTGTCTTATAAATGACCGAAGTAACAAAAAGATTCGTTTACTCTGTATCGATTTTATCCACGATAGAAAGAAGGGTTAATATTAAAATCGACAGTTAGTGTGTACCAGTATAGCATGGAGTGATGCCGTATTATTATATTAGGGGGTATGCGGGGACAATGGGTCTCGAACAATGAATCAATTGGTAGCAACTACCCCCTCCCTCCCTGGGACGAAGCTAATGACTATTTGCCCGCACTCTAATATAGCGAAAACAAAATAGATCCAACGTAATTTTCTAAATATGTACGAGTATACCATCCAAAATAGAGCAACGCTTCGTTGAACGGCCATAGTTGTGGTGAAAATAGACTTTGTCGAATACATAAGTAACTAAAGATACGTTCGTAAGGATGTAAAAATGATGACCACCGCTAAAATGTTGCGAAAAACAAAATAGATCGCACATAATTTTTTTTTTAATATTTCAAAATAAAGGAACGAAACGTTGAATCGTATGTGAAAATACATCTATCCGAATTTCACGAATGAATTCATACAAATCTTGGAGGTAAAAATTATCCCACTCCCGACGTCCGTTTGAGCTAAAACTTGGATGATAGACTCGTTTCAGCAGTTAATATATGAAATGAATGTCGGTCCTATCCAATCGGCATTTAGTTCAGTTGTTAGCGTTGTTAACTCCAGTCCCTGGGGAGGATGGTTCAATCCTCAGTCAAACAAAATTTAACAAAAAATTTTTTTAAGCCACTTATAATTTCACAGCAGATAAGAACCAGACCAATCGAGGAAGGTTCAATAATCAGTGAAATCCATTCATAAAAATACATGTAAAATAGTACAAAAAACTTTTTTGATTACAGGTTGATTTGTGCGTCCAGTGCCCAGGTTGAACCGTGCTGTTTTGACTTGTAGAATTATGAAACTTTACTGTGAAGCTATTTTTGATCTATCCATTTTACTTTCTAAGTTAAGTACATTAAAATCAGTATAACCAAAATGTCCAGGTTACCGCCGACCACAATCAGCTGCCAGGTATATTCTAGATCGGTATATGTACTTGGGAATAGTGAAATTCGTGGTGACTATATTCTTATCGCACTTTCCAGAACTTACCGGTTATCGGCGTTTGGGTTTATCTCAAAACAAACTGATCTGCCCTGTGTAAAAATATACTATATTACACCTCGCACAAGTGTGAAATATTATATAATTTCCACCTGTTGTACAATGTGTGTCTATCAAGTGGGGAAAAATTTACTGTCGAGAAAATCAGATAAATATCTATGGCTTGACTTTTTTAGACAACATTTTAGATGGAATGAATACACCGAATGTTGTAGAAAAGAGATTTCTGAAGCGTTTTGGTAAACCATGGATGATCGTGTGAGAAATGTGGAGATTTGCAAAGAATGCAAGGCTGATGTAAGCGTAATAAGTAAGATTAAGAAAGGGATATAAGACTTAAAAATGGGGGTGTAGGGAGAATATATGACTGGTAAAAGTCGGGAACTCCCGAGAAAGACATGGCACGATCAAGTAAACCAGATACTTGATTCGGGCCATGTCAAGATGAATAACAGAAGATTATGTATGAGACGATGTATCTCGCTGTTGCTTATTTATTCTATGCTTTTAACCACAGACATAGGAATTAATAGACGAGAAGATAATGGCGAGGGGTAAAATCAACTGTTGAAGAACGAAGGGGGTTAAGCTGACTGTGATTCGTCAATAAATCAATCTGACAGTAAATAGGCATCTCGCATTATAATATCACCATTTAGTTCTTAAAAGTAAAATCTGCTTTGAATGAATAGACATTTTTACATGGGAGCGCAAATTACTCGCCACGTTATGAACTAATTTGCGAAGTCCAAATTCGGCAAAGTAAATATCTTCTGTTTGCAGAGTCGTAGTTAGTTTCAGAGTATTTAGTTAAGACACTTTTATAAATGTTCATAATTTACTTCCCAGCAACCAACCAGCTTTGTGTTTCGCGTCCAGACGTTTCTCGATGTGATAGTAACAACTGATTCATATTATACGATGTGAATATGCTTAAAATAAAGTAAAATAATGCTTATATATGGAATGTAATACGACAATTGGGTTTATTCTCTTGTTCACATCTATTTTTACAAGTTTTCATAGTTCAAGTCAACAATTTGCCGTGTTATTTCGTAAAATGAACCGATGATGCCTCGACCATAGTTCGCACAAGAATGATGACGTCACGTTTTCAAATTTCATTTGAGGCCATACGCGAGCCCAGCCGGCTCAATGGAACCGGTATGGGGAGTGGGGATAATACGCTTTTAATCACTTAGGGCAGGTCTACTAATATTCATATGTCTATGCTTTTAACACACAATACTGTTTTATGTTTTAATTTTATTTCAAACCCCCCCTCTCAAAATAATATCTCAAGCCGACGAAAAAAGTTGCATTCACCTTTAAATTCTTGATTAGAAAATCAGTGCAAATTGCTCAACGCCAAAGCTCACCATTAGCGAGATATTGCTCATACATCACACACGACTAGTGCAGTCGAAACTATTGTGAGGTATTTACATTTAAAAAAGTACGATATTATTCTTTGTGTGCCTCGAACAAAGCTGTAATCCATACGTTTTGTATTTAAACGGGGTGTAAATAAATAACACTCCGTCATTAAAATGTTTACAAGCAAGTTACCATGTGTTTATTAGTTACAAATCGGTGGTTAAAGTTTAACTGCCGCCTGGATGGGGTAGTTGTTACGACTCACAAGTCGACTGACGGGCTAATGATTGAAAAACCAATTAAACTCTACGTTAATTTGAATCACAACGCCGAATGAGTGTAATTGTAATTAAGTATTATATAACACATTCATGGATTCATTTGTAAATTTCGACAAAGTGTCATTTAAGCTAACTTCGAAAGCTCGAAGTTTGTTGCTTTTATAGCTTGTACTTTTACAATGGGTTACTTCGCAACGTTTTCTTCTTTATCTTTCCTTTTTTTATGCTAGCACAAAAGTCCCACAATCTCTTTATTTTAAATGAATAAATTTCGAAATATTACAAATAAGTCAAATAATATTGACTTGCGCACGCCGGGCTTTCAACCCACGACCTTCGGATTCATAGCCGAGAATCGTTCATACATAGTTACCCATCTCATCAGCAATGTAAAATCGTGTGTTTTTGGCTTGCAAATTTGATCGCTTAGACATATTTTAAAAGCTTTATTAAATACTGCGAGCAGAGCATATCTTGGCATTTGAATTAATCGAGATTTTTTTTACGATAAGCTCAAAAAAAAAATCGGATCTGTAAAAACTGCTTTAAAATACAAAATCTATTTCAAAACGAACCCTTTTTCGGTTATGGTTTTATTGTATAATGTAACGAATTAAGTTCTTTAGAAAATCATAGAAAAATATTTCAATATTTGTGCTTGAACATCGCAAAATAAAAAAAAAACACACTTCTGGGGGTTGCTTTTTTCATGCGTAAATCAAAACAAGTGGCTGGTGTTAAGCGGGAATTTAAACTTTATCGTATAAGTTATCTATATAAGGAGTGTTATTGTTAGCGACCCGATTCCAAATGTTAAACGACGTGGTGCATCTCCATAATGAGAAAGAGGGCATATGTTACAACTTACAACAGAGCTATCAGCAAATCTGTTCTTCATCTGAGAATTCCATCGTAACTTCTCTTTCTGTTAGATATTTTGTTTATAAGAAAGAGGGAGTGGGTTACAACGGAGCTATCGGCGGTAAGTTTTATCGCAAGCCGCGACTGAGTGTCGCCTGGGAACGGGGTCCCACTGTCCCAGGTTCAATGGCTGTCTGCCCTGAGCCGAGGGGACCCGGCAATCCAGACCCAGCACATGTGGGATGTGTGCAGCGCAGTTTAGTCATGGGCGCGTTTCTCGATGGTGCTAAGCCGTGGCACATGCTACGCGTCAGCGATCGCCAACCAACCAACCAATCACAGTGCATCATTGACTGATCTGAGGATGGCGTAATAATAGTCAAATTACCGTGATTGACACAATGTACAATATCGAGCACCAACGTAATATTTTGTTACGGTTCTATAGATTACATGAAATCATTAAAAATACACGCAAAATTCACAATTTCGAATACACGTTCAAAATCGGAAATAAACATGGTACCAATATATTAAATATTAAACTTAATAAACATTCAATATTTCAGTGTATGTTTTTTTAATTTTAATGTAGTTTAAATTTATAATGTCCGCCATCTTAAACTGTATGAAAATCGCTAGAAATCAAAACAGAACACAATTTTATCATACCGAAAAAATATGAAAAAACGTCCCATTTGGAAACAGGAGAAAAAAATGATATTGTAAAACATCCATTAGTGAGGTTAACTGTAATTTCTGGTTCCCACCCTTATCGGAAGTTGGCTTGCATCAGAGAAATATTTATCCTACATACCGCAGCCCTGAACAACGCACAAGCTTCCATAAATCTTCCCTTCGAATATGTATTTTTGCCAATCATTACATAGGAATTATCTTATTTCGACATACAACAGGTACAAAATTTTTCGCAATGTTTACGGTATGGTTAAGAAATTTCACATAAGTCACATTATCCGTTAATTTTGTTTTGAGGTTACATAATATGTACACAACACAAAACTTCACATACCAAATAATATATAAAGAAAAATGTGGTCGATCGAATAGATACAAAGTTTTAAATCATTCTGACTTGTGAAGATGTATTGTTTACTCGAATATAAAGAAACACGGAGAAAAATGATCCTGTTAAAAAAAAAATTAAGTAATTCAGAATATATCGAATAGAGAACACGTGTAGTTTTCCTAATAAAGATCATGACGGAATGCGACAATATAAGTATTTGTATGAACACCGCCGTCCTCATAAAACATTCGCTTTTGACTGATGCTTTGTTAGGAACTCTGTCAATTCAAAACGATTAATTTGATCAGATTTTTAATAAATTAACAGTATTTTGTATCAGTAAGTTTTCTCCGTGTATAAATAAAAAGATTCAGCGCCCCAAATGATTGAACACAAATAATGCATCTGAGCCAACCGAGCGGATATCCATGATGTTCTACGGAAGGGGAACTAGATGTAATTTTAGACCCGTCTTCCAATTTTAGGATCTGTTAGTGTCAGCGCTAACAGAAGTTAGTCGTCAATCTCCCCGATCTGCGGTCGATTAGATTAACTCTAAGGTCGAGTATGGTGTCGTAATTCGACTCTCAAGAACACTACTGCCAAAAAAATATAAGCAGCTGCTGGAATTTGAACTCTGGGAACGCTAGATAAATGCTTGTGATCACGAATACATAAATTGAATTAAAGGCAAAAAATAGTCAAATAATAATAAAATTAATTTATATGTCAAAACAAAATTACATAAATAAGTCGCAATTAATGATAAATAAATAGGAAAAAAATCTCAAATAAAAATGAGATAAATTAATACGCAAGTGTGCCTATATCATAAAAAAATATGAATGTGTTGAACAATAATCTTGTACATGGAGAAAAATGAGTATAGCTAATTAATTAAAAATCTCTTCTAATTATTTGTCTATTTGACTGATAATGACGAAATTCGAAAATTAGAATTTTGATGAACGAGTTTTCGGACATCGTGATAATACTTTTGTTCTTTACTAAAAGTTTATCAGGAAACCTATCAAATCGTTCGTTAAGAGCCTGCAATCCCGTTTTTAACCGGATTACGAATCATTCGAAGAGGTCCTTAATAAATTCGCAATACTCATTTTCCTCCGTGTAAGAAGTGAACATGAAAAACGATATATTTTTATTAATCCATTTCGTTTATATTTGGTAGTGTTGTGTTTATGGAGATCTGATAGATATAAAATAATAATAATCATTATTTCAACAATTTAACCAAGGTTTCGGATTAAAGATGCAACGATTTGAAGTTATTTGTAGTAAATATTTTAAATAATATTGGGCACAATGTTTATCGGTTGAATTGTAACGATTTTGGGAGAGGATTGATCTTGAATGAGGCTATTTCGATGCTGAAGACCGTTTTGTTGGGCAGCCGTCCAAATTTAAGGACTTTCGAATATGTATTATTAATTGTTGCGAAGCACCAATCGCTCGTATCGAGAGTTGGGAAACTCAGCGGGAACGTCCAAACACGTAAATTATTATAATTTTAGGTACCTATATGATCTAAATTCTGCACGTTTCAGGGAACAATTTATAGAGGGGAGCAGAGATTTTCAATTTGTGAGGCGGGTATGTGTACCGCCGGTCCGGGAACCATTTATTGGATAACTAACACTCGTGCCGTAGGTCACTTAAGTGGTTCGCTACGTTTGCTGACTTAGCAGAGGTGTCCGGGTTCATGGGGTGTGGTTTGTCTAGGTTTCGTTTGCCCACCTACTGCGTGGCGGGTAGGATTGGGAGAGACTGGTTGAGGGAGACCTTTTGACTTCTCCATCCGGACTCTCTCGACCCATCGCCTTACACTGCAATGGGAGGGATGGATTAATACATCCGTCGCTCCTGGACACATTGACCCCCAGATTCCTACCCACCCCTCAAATCTTTTTTCCTTCCCAGAATCTCCTCTCCTTCTTTTCCCCAAAAACACCTAAAAGGTCCAAAGATGATATAGGACCTGAGGGATTTTTTTAAGGCCACCTGTGTGGAGCTAATGTAAAAAAAAACTGCAAAAATCAAAAGCGCAGTCTGTTTATTAGAATTAGCATGTAGCTATATACAATGCAATTTCCCTGTAGAAACAGTCGGAGAGGGTGGAATATCATTCACTTTCATAGATTGTATCATGCATTAATATCTGGAAATGACTCGAGTATATATTCCATTACGGACTGCTAATCTAGCTCCATTTGACAGCATTTTGTTGTTCATCAATGTAAAGTCACGCTATTTTGTGTGGCATTGCGCAAGTCAGCAAAAACTTATCAGATTAGACAAAACATCTTATCTGATAATCACACGTTGGTAACGAATAACCGCATGATCATTGCATATCTTAAGTGATAAGTGCAGTCTGATAATTTCTTTCGCATTGACCAGAAGTTCTGTAGGTAGGTCTTCGGCCTTTCATATTTTATATTTTTACTAATTTTATTTTTGTAATTTGTACATGAAAGTTTACAAATTATATCCTATATTTTCTCTTCCTTAAACGTTTCTCCTTTCTCCTACAATACATCTTAATTATATCAATTCGTGAAGACTTTATAGTTTCCGGCAGCGCATTACAATACTTTATCCCTACACGGACAAAAATGAATATAGCTGAATTATTAAAATCCAGTTTAAAACGGGATTGTAGGCCGTTTCATTTTAAACTTTTAGCACATTCCCGGAACCTGCATTTGTCCTGATAATATACAATGAAGAAATGCGAAAATATTAGAATTTTTATGAACACGAGGATCGACATCGCGATAACACATCCGTGTTATGTCTGTGAATGTCCTTGTTGTACATAATTATTTTGGTAACAAGTTATTTACTATGTTATGTATAAATATCATCGCGTTCAAGGTCAGCTCCGTTTTTAAACCGTATTTGCCACCCTCTCTCTCAAGCCTTAACGAAAAGTTTAGTGTTGTCTGATGATTTGTTGACCTGACTGACATTTCGTATTTTGATACCTTCTTATCGACGGTCACCTTTCATCTATAGTTTCGTATATCTGATTAATAGCTGCTAGATTAATCCGTCGCTTGAAAGCGGCCATATTTGTTCGGCAACCTACTAACCTTTAGTGGATCGCGATACAGATTTAGGATTAGTATAATGAATTACGATTAAAATGTCTCGCAAATAATCAAATAGTGAAAGTTTAATAACAGGCTTTAGGATGCGTGAGGTAACCGATTGAATTGATAAACAACGCCTCAAAACCATTTCAGATGCATATGGAGTTCAAAAATAATAATATACACTTTTCAGATCATAAAAAATGCACTAAATGTCTGAAAGATTTTGAGATTTTAAACAAACAGATTTATAATTTTTAGTTTCGATAAGTGTGACAATGAGTATTTTTTTGTAAAAATGTGACATTTAAAAGAAACGACAATAAAATTAGTTTTTCGATATCTCCAATAACGACAGTAGTTTTTCGATATCTCCAAAAAAGACAGTAGAATTAGTTTTTAAACTAATTCATGAATTAGTTTTCCAAAAACGAAGAAGTTATGAGTTTTAAAGTTAACTTGGGTAAAACGTATGCAAACGTCACACGAGACATGATTCAGTACAATTCATAATTAAAATCTCTCGCTTTTCGGACAGTCGCAAATATGACAATTCAAAAAGTGTTGTCCTCAGCACTCCATAGTGTAATAATGTGTTCCATTTAAAAAAAACACGAAAATTTCACTATAGAAGACAACCTCATTGGGTTAAATAAAAGTATGCATTTAAATGAAAACCAATAAATTTATTAAAGGTCATGGAAATGAACGTTGATCGGACGCTTGGAATCAATTTTTAAAGTAATTCTTATCAACGAGCGCTTGTTGACTGGAGACCCTGCTCTATTTTAGCGATAATATAATATGAATATTGTAAGGTTAAAACTTCGTAAAGAAAACAAGTTAAGCAGCGCGACGAAATAATCGCGATAATGTGGAGAAAAGTGCACCGCTCGAATATACTCACAATGTCACCTACCTACGTAGGCGAATTAAAACAATGGGCAATAAACACGGAAAAATCATGATAAAAATATTATTTGCGTGTGTTTTGTACGGTCAAAGTTTTAGCTAAACGTGCGTTACATGCTAATTAGTCGATCGCTAGTGTGTTCTAACAAAAAATAGCGAATTCTATAAAGATTCAGCTGTGAGATTCATTCATCTGTTTGCAAGGGAAGAACAGACGAATGACGAATGATTGTGTGTTTACTTTATTTTTATTTTAGGTACTATATAAAACATTGTAGATACAAAATATTACGGTTAATTTAAGCAGAGTAATGGTATTTCTCAGTCCTATTCACTAGGGAGTCCTGGGCATCGATTCTCGACGAAGTCATTGCATTCGAACAACGAGTGGTTCGACCCACTCGTTCGAGTGGAATGACTTTTGACGTTTGGCGTATGTAAGTGTGTACCTTCGACGAGACTCAAGAATAAGACTGTCGACCAATTTATGTACTTTCGACGGCCATTGCGAGCGCCCTGGATTGGAGAATCCATATCCAGTGATTTATTTTAATTATTTAATATAATATAGATAATATTTTGAAAGAAAATTTGAAACAGAAAAAGATACGGTCGCATCCGCACGGAGAAAACTTCCTGATAAAAAATATTGCTAATTTATTAAGAGTCTCTTCAAATTATTCATATTCCTGTTAAAAAACGGGATTGTAAGCCATTAATGAATGAATTGATAGTTATCCTTAAGTAAAATACTAATGTTTTGTCACGATGTCAGAACACGTGATAAAAATCCTAACATTTTTGCATTTCGTCAAGATATATTATTTAAACAAACGTAAGTGTATGAACACGTGTTCCGATATTATTACGAATTTTCTAACACTTTAACAGAAACTGGCTTGCATTTCCGTTTTTAATAGGATTACCAATAATTTGAAGCCATTTTTTAATAAATCAGCATTACTCGTTTTTGGGACTTGAACCCAGGATCTTCGCCTAGCCGGGGAGCTGCTCTACCAACTGAGCTATTGGAACCATATTTCCTTCGGTCATATTAACTGTATCATTCCAAAAATAACTACAAACATTATCTTCATTTTACTCGCCGTACATTTTTATTAGATGCAATCTTTATGTATGAGATAAGTATCAACACACATAATAAAATTGGATATCGGGAAGACGGAATAATAGTTATTACACTGTAGTAATTAGCACAGTGTAGGTATTATCGAAGATGACAGGTGATAATGAAGAGAGAACGGACAAACATGCATAATATTCATATGCTTAGAGTTGTTTCGCTTTCATCCCGTCTCTTTCATGCAAGACTTCAGCAGCACATCATTTCATGATAATAATATACACACGTGTCGCATTAGACGCCGTGATGCATCATCTGTCAAGAATTTGATCATGTGCATTCCTACAGCGATGAAGAGAGAGATTCAAAAGAAACAACGAAATGAAGACAGTGCAGATAATATAAAGATTTTGTCCGGCAAAATCATTTTAAACGATAAAACAAATATATTTTGACCAGATTTTGAGCTTGGCGGTCGGACACACCGACCCGACTTATGGTCATAAATATTCCTTTGGAGATTTTTGTTTGGACCTGACAAAAGGTCTCCACACACGGCTGCTGGGAGAGGATCAAAATATTTGTGCTCAGTTCAGTTCTTTGTCCCCCTTCTGGGAAAATGGGATCACTAACACCATCTCAAATTTACAAGGTCCCGACTCCTCCACATCCGAGATCCGAAACTGAGCCGTGCACACACGATCAATAAGGATTATAATACCGTCAATGAATGTGTGACTTATTATTTTGTCGTGCAAGTAGAAGTAATTTTACAATGTCCTGACTCCTCCACATCTGACATCGGAAACTGAGCCGTGCACACAAGATCAATAAGGATTATAATACCGTCAATGGAGGTGCGACTTATTATGTAGAAATGAAATTAGGGATGCATCTTCGGTAGGTAATGATTAGAGAGGTATTGGTTCCTTTTTACAATGTGTTGCTATTATAAACGAGTTTTAAACCCTCGAAGTGGATGTCATTCATGTAGCCCGATGGACCAGAATGTGTTATGTTTGTATAAAGTACATACATACATTTTCTCTTAATATGTGTTGGGACAGGACAGGTTTCAAGCCCCTGTTGAATACAATATGGGGCGATTCTTAATCCGTTTTTAAATAATTTAAAGATTGATATTATGCTGTAGATATTGAATAAAATATAAAGAATTATTTATAGTAATGTATAGTAGGAATAATCATGAAGAAAATGAGAGAGTTAACGTCTGAAATTGTCTGAAGTTATCAGGAGCACAGACGCGTAGGAAGGTCGCGCTAAGGTCGGCGTTATTTCTTTGCAGAATGTCGATGTCAGTAGAATCGGTCAGCCACCCCGGGGCGTGAGAATGATCGCGCTGATTAAGTTAGTCAACAAACTTATCGTCACTCTCTACCGAGAAATCCGCGACTATATATTAACTTGTAACACAAGATAAGTGTACCAAATGGCGAAGCAATGAACAATCAGTTTTCATTAGGCGTTTACGAAGAGAGTTCAATCATTTTTATGATTGTTTTTATGGTTTTTTAATTTTATTGAGAGAGGGCACGTTTAAATGACATTGTTTTACGAGGAGCAGATAATAAACGTAATGTAACACTTCAACACGATCTTTGGTAGCTTGTTTGTAGAGTGTTTCACGTGCGTCTTTTTAATGTTTTAAGTATATTCATTTTAACTTATTAAACGTCGGTTTAAAGAAGCAGATCGTGTTACATTCATTGTCTGGAGTTCATAACATCGAAATGCTGCTTTACATTTCCTGAGAATAAATTGGATTAAATCAGCACCCTTTGTCTGAAGCAGACTCAATAGGACTTCAAGCGAAACGGAGGAAGACAGGTGATATGGAGATAGACAGTGAAAAGGTATTATCATTAATAATCCTGGATAAAACTGGATGCAATAAAACAAATCACACCTTTTTACACGTTGTTTGTCTTCGACTGGGAACCTTACAATACCATCCAGAAAGAAGCGAGTAAAATGAATAGCAATCGAAGAAAAGCGTAGGTATTTTATAAGGTATTTTATTGCGAGGTGGGATGGGAGAAATCTTTTGGAGGAGGTGCCTAGATACTTAACAGAATATGGAGTGGCAGAAGGAATGCACCTGAATTATGTATGTATGCAGCCGAGCAAGACGCCCTCGCGCCTCTGTGGACCTGAGCCCATTTAAATAATAAAAAGTTTCTCGAGACAGAATACTCAATATGGGAAAGATATTTTTATTAATATTAGACTTAGGGTACAATCAAATAAGACCGTGTGAACCCGAATATAAAGCCTACCAAACCAGCTTTCCTATCGAGCCCGAGTTAGAAACTTCACACTGGGACCTCCGGCCGCTGGCGAATAACTAAATTTATTGTAATAATACATTGAATTTTTTCGAGTATTGGTTTGACCAAAAGAGAGTAATCGAGATCAGAGGTTAGTGTAACAGGGGGACATAATAGACAAGAATGTGAGAAGTAGGAGTCGAGGTCAGTCACGCAGAAAGAGGCACGACAAAGAATGCAAGTTGAAACAACAGACGAATAAGTACCAGAGTGAGAATATGCCAACTTGATTGGGAATTCCTAAGGATTGCTTCATTATACTTTTAAGTTTAGAGAAAGCATTTAGTATATAATCATGTTATTGATTTACAGTGAAACGGACTGATTTGGTTAATTTTCAACCTTGTAACTAAATAACTCTTTCATAATCTCATTTGTTGTCACTATCCAAATTGGTATATATATATTTCGGGGAGTTAAAAAAAAAACATCGTGATCAAAATCATCTTTTGGAGTGGAGCGACTTTGAAATACCATTTTTAAAAACTTATTACCTACAATGAAATAAGCTCGAATATAATTAAGTAGTTATACATTTAGTTAGACTCTGATATACTTTACAAGAAACTATTATAAACGTTGACAAATTTATGAATGCATTTCCATTTTTATTTGTCGGAAAATATCTAAAAGCCGCTTCACAATTCATTAATATACAGATTTAATATACTTAAATATAAACCCAGTAATTTGTCACTTATTTTCGAAACATCATTGCATCCACGTGGAAGACTTTTGGAAAACGTTGGAAGGAAATTACGCTATTTAAATTAGTTTTTCCAAAATAATGTCCGTAAGAGCTTATCTCATCTTTAAGGATGCTGTGTGGAGGGTCTTTCAAAAAAAGGAAGGAGAGGAAGTTCAGGGAAGGAAAGAGGTACGAGGGGTGGGTAGGAATCTGAGGGTCAGTGGGTCCAAGAGGTTGTATGATTCCATCCCGCCAAAAACAAGAAAAAAATTACCCCATGAACCCACCCTTTCAAATGAACCACTTGGAACGACCTATGGCAAAGGTGTTTGTTATAGAATAAATGGTTCCCGAGGCGGCGGTACCCATACCCACCTCTCAAATAAAGAAGGAAAAAAATAGGAAGAAAGAAATGACTAGAAAGCTGGAGTCAATTCTATGTATAGAAATGTATAAGATGATTCGTGTTCCTAAAATACAGCGTCTGCAGAAGTAAGTTATTTTGTTACTCTGTCATTTAGCGCACTCACTTCTCGAAATTCAAGTGCGAGGGTATTAACTTTGGCTGCATTTCGCCGAACTATGGAAACAATAAAAAGGTTTTGCCGCAGTGTTGAGCATCCGCTGAAAGCTCTGCGTTGAAATACTGTTTGTCGGTCGCAAAGGAGAACAGGAAAAAAGGGCCATTATTTCTCTTACCTGATTTGCTTTGACACGTTATTTCGTTATTTGACGAACCCAACCCTCGCCCAGTGAATGACAAAGGATCTCACGGGAACAAACCGAATTTCAGGGATACGGAAAGGCATATTGTAGAAACATGTTGAACGCTCAGATAACAAAAACAGACAAAACTATCGATTTTAAAATACCCAACTTAATCTATTACGACAGAAAAACAAGGATTTTTAATCTACAAGGACATTTAAACACGGAGAAAAATGAGTATTGCTAATTTATTAGGAATCTCTTAGACCGTTTACTGAAAAACTTTTACCAAAATCTTAATATACCGGAACACATGTTAATGAACCTGTATTTGCCTTGATGATTTATTCGTATTTTCCTAAAAGTTTATCAGAATCCTATTAATTCATTCGTTAAGGGCCTGCAATCCAGTTTTAAACCGGATTACCAATAATTTGAAGAGATTTTAATAAATTAGCAATTCTCATTTTTCTACGTTTACCTACTGAAAGACATTGTAGAAACATGTCGAGCGTTCAGATAACAAAAACTACAGATTTTAAAATACCCAACATAATCTACCAGGACTAGATCCTGGTAGCTAGATTAGCTAGCTATACAAACATTTCGTCATTCTGCACACATTGTAAATAATAACATTAAATAGAGCCTAGGAACTCGTAATCAATTGTACAGCGACCTTATGATGATTTTTCACAAAAAAATTATTATTACAATTATTTAGAGAGCAGAGAAGATGGAATTTCATTATTTGAATATCTCTCAACATCAACAATCTCATGTTGGTAACTAACTAACCATCACGCCGTTTCCCCGCAGGGGTGGGCAGAAGGACGGACCGCTAAACAACTCGGTCTTAGCACACACTCCTTGCCTCATTCGCAATCATACATACTCTTCTATTATTCTTACTCTTGACATAGCCTGACTCACGCATTTGATCGTGCCATGTCTTCCTCGGACGTCCTCGACTACTTCTCCTCCTGTTGCTAATTCATCAATACACTCTTCTTCCATAAAGAACCTTTATTAATCGTATTAATTACACTTACATCGGTGTTGAATCGGTCTTTTCTCGACACTATGAAATTATGATTGGATTGAATTCAGGCTGTTAATATATAATATGGGCTAAATTATTGTCATTTATTTAACAAACTCAATTAAATAAATAAAAAAAATAACGCACAATGATACTGCACAGCTAATAGATTAATGCCAATATTTAGCTGCGTGCTAGAAGGAGACTGACACAGGAATGCGAGAGAAAATAATGGCCTCACTTTGCGGTTGCTGTCAAAGAAAAAGAAGAATTATTTACTGTCCATCATAGAAAGACGTTGCTCTGTTGTACCTACATCGTACGTGCAAAATATGCACATTGTTGTGGACGCTGTGTGTACCAGGGTATTGAATGTACAAATGGTCAAGGATGCAACACAATAGAAGTGGACGACTAACCCGGTGGATTTTTGTAATGGAAAATTTGGGCCACGTGCAAGTCATGAATATGAAAAATAAAGTTTGCTGCTTTATGATAATCTTGGATGGTTTATATTTACTGGTGTATCCTCCGTGTCTAACCGCTCGTTGAGATTACTCGTTGTTTGTATTACGCAGACGAGGAAAATCCTTGGAAGTGAGCTAATGAGGATCATCGGGATGATTCATAGGGAATTTCTGAACATCTATTCCACCAAAAAAAAATAATAGTTCTATTATAATGACTGGAGATTTATTCAAGAATTTTGGAGGCTGCACAAACGTACTTAATTTGCGTTATAGTAGCAGGATATAAAGCTGGCATGATCAAGTGATCAGATGCAGAGTGAGAGTGAACGTAAAAACACGTTGCACGGAGAAAACTTACTAACATAAAAATGGGACTACAGGCCTTTAACGAATGAATCGAAAGATTTCCTAACAAACTATCAGTAAAACACGAATGCGTTAAGAGGACGACGGAACAAGTGTTGATAAAAATTCTAATATTTTCGCATTTCGTCATTATATTTATCAGGATAAGCGCAGCTGCATGAAACGTATGGTGTATTATGAATGTACCAATATTTTATTAGGAAATGTGCTGCCATCACGAATTTAACAGGATTTTAATAAATCAGCGATACTCATTTTTATCTGTGTGCGGTTGGGGCGAGTCGAATTAATTGAGTTTAGGGGACAATAATAATTTGTTTTTTCGGTGAGATCCTGATTAGATTAGAGTGAAAGATAGAATAATGTGATTCAATCACAATAATAATATTTGGTAGCGGTATGTTACACGAAATTACTTAAAGAAATGATAATATTTGGCGGAAGCTAAGTAAAGTAAAAACAAACTAAAGGGTAACAGGATATATTATTACAGAAAGAGACAGTCAAAGAATAAGGTATTTTTATAAAATAAATTTAAGGGATGCTGTAATTTATTTAGAAAGATGTTTAAAATTTCGATAAATTCTTAATTTGGGTATAAGACAGGATGAGAATCCCATAAAAGAGATTGCAGATTTTACAAAATGATTATTAAATTTAGTTACGAAATCACAACACATACTGACATATTCATGAATTTTAGAACGACAATGAAATATCAGTAGGTATTTTCAATAGAATAGGTTCGGTGACAATGCTCGAACAACCCCCCGTGCGAGCTAAACCGGCCCACCCTACAATACAGTCATTGACAGCCCCTGCATCGAGCCACCCTAATAAAGCAGGGCTGGCACTCTATCCGTGATCAGTAGTTGTCCCATTGTGGAGGCTAGGATTGATGCTAACGCTAAATTTTAGTGAGTGTGGTCTACACAATGATCATTCAGCTTGTTTGCTATATATATAAATAGATGTCTCACTAAGCAGCTGTGGTGAATGATGGTGTCTTTTTGTGCTAAAACTGAACAAAAACTTAGCTAAGCACATAACAATTTCCACTGTATCGAGATAATTGAACTATGGCGTTTAAATTTTGGGGGAAACTATGAGGATGAAGGAAATGGGTGAAGAGAAGAAAAAGATTGAACATAATCAGGGACATCAGATCCTGTCACTAAATGAAGCTTAACCCATCTCCGGCAAAGTTTTAATTCTAAATTGCAGTCTCTCATCTCATCAACAGATAGTGATAGTCTTCCACTCCACGTGAGAATCGCTTGAGCCATTGGATTCGGCGACACAATAAAAAAATCGTTTCTCTGAGAACCTGGAGAAACTACTTATGGTAGACGCTAGACGATATACTACGTTTATTAATATATAAACACATTATATGGTAAGATAGTACAAAACACAATTTTGCAAACGGCTAAAATTTTGCGTTGGCACTTCAAGATTCAAAAACATTAAAAAAATTAATTAAACTATCGTCGTTTGGATAGTATCCAAACCAGAAACCACGACTATTTGATATTTTCCATCTTTAAGCACTTATTTGCTTTAGGGCAATTTTCATTGAAAACTGGAGGAACCCGTCGTAAAACCAATATACCACTCACAGAAAACCCCCAACAATCCAAAATTCTTCACATTATTATGACTTTAATGCCAACGATGTCTTTAATAGTAGACAAACCATCTCTAATAACGTGTTTAATTTGATTTAGCGTCCCATTCTTTATCGTAACAAAAAAGGGGGAAACCAAGTCCCACAAAGTAACAGGACAACGAATAACAGTAGGCAGGCACAATCAACTTGATAATTCCAATCACCCCTGTTACAAAACAGTTTCACATTACTGGTAACACAAATTTGGGGGTAGTTAAGGGATCGTTCACACAAATAATGTAACCGTATTGAAGCTTGGTATACACTATACACGAAGCTTTGTGATTGGTCTTTCGAACCAACTGGGTGTAAAATATTTTATACCCGAACTAATGTTGGGGTATCTTGTCAAATGGTGTCACCCGACTCGAGTATCTCTCAACTTGACTCGCTACTTTAATTCTTCACGGTTCTTGAAGTATTATTATTTCTTGGTTTACCTGTGTCTAATATGGTCTAATAATTCACCCCTCGAACCGGCAGTCTATTGGTGTATCGCTTCACGCTTTGGAGCTTCGAGCTTTTGGCTTTGTAGCAAGTCAGGCGTTTTGTAAACATTGGCGTGAAAAACTTAACCCAATTTAGATTTTTTATAAATACGCGTTTGTTTATTTATTTCTTAGCTAAGGAGTATGTAAAATATTTTGTAATAACTGCGTGGTGAAACATTATAAAAATGTCATAAATTTAATTTAACATGTATTCATTCAAGTAGCTTTCGGTCTTCGGATTATATTTTCTTTTAGGCAGCTAACCTCTTTTCCTATCAGAGATTAGCTATCATCAGACTAATCGGCAAAATCAATGATATGGTACCCTTAAATATCAAATCTTAAATAGAACAGCTGACTGAGCGGGAAGGAATAATAATGATAAAATGTGTTTGTGTAACCTCACAAAAATAAAAAAAATACATATATTTTTTTACTAGCACTAGACCACGGAAAAAAACTTAGAAAAGAATGTCTACATTTATTGCTAAATATTTTATGAATAATCGTCACCCCAAAGTTTCGCGGTATTAGCGTGGACCACGGTGTGTATATTGATCTGATCGTGTAAGTTAATTGAAAAAGTAGAACGTACACAATCCCAGTACACTCTATAAATCTTCATAATTAGCTCTTAACATAACCGCATAAAACGATTCATTCATAAAAACACACATTTATGAGTGCAATTCAAATTATTATGATGTCGGTCTTTAACACAGATAAAATCAGCCATAACAAAACGCGTTCAATACTGTAATGAATGAACCCCAGTTTATGACCCCTGCGTTTTACTGCGCAGAGTAAGAACGCTCGAAGGGTAGCAGGGGGGCTGAACTCGAGGCTCGGGACTCGTGCTCGGCCTTTGTCCCGGTACAAATAGCTTCCCTAAAACAACACCTGCCTTTTGGAATCGGGCTACCGGTTAATCTACTACGTCAAACTTTTTATGCAAATTAACGACTGCGTGGAGTAGAAATGAGATGAATATAAATAAGTAATAAACATACAAAAAAGCAATGTTGTTATGTTGTTTATGATTAAGGACTGTTTTATTTCATTATTCAATTAAGACTATACCCAAGCAACAGAAATTCCCAAGGAAACATTATAGAAACACTTTATGAAAAGATACAAATTAGTTTGGGTCTCAAAAGTGTTCCGTGTTGAACACCGAGCTTAACATTTTTTGGAGTAAAAACAATTATGAAAAATATTTCTTCTTTAATATTTATTTATATATCAATGTTTCTTAGAACAATTGTACAGCCAAGTGTGTAAAGTCCATCGTATTCAACAATCGTCGTCAAAACACTCACTCACTCACTTTGTTTGACAAACAACTCCCTGATTTAAAGCCATATGTTGGGCCGTTACTCTACCGAGATTATCAAATACATTCAAATATCGTAATAGGAAGTTATAATTAAAGAGACATGATCGGGTTAGTGATTTATTTATAAAGTAAATGAATATTCCCAAATTTGACAATGCTTCGACATTTATCAAAATACGGATCTCAATGCTAATTATTATGGAACATGTGAGTTTCAATAGTGTAATAAGATGAAATAATACTTGTTAGCTTTGAAATGGGGCTTAATTAATTCACTTTACATTTTACCTGTAATTAATTAATAAATTAGTTCCGTGATGAACTGAAATTAAAATGAAAATTGTGATAATACCATTATTTGTAAAGGTTATTGGTAATTAAATAACCTTAAATTATATTTAATTGTGAACACGCGAATAATCTAACACGCGTGTATGACGTGCGAGTAGATGGAAGAAGGAATCAGGGATACCCTAGAAGACTGAGACAGGTATCATTGGAATTGGTGGAATTGGCAAATGAATGACAAAATTAGTCAAAATAAGATATTTGGCATGTGTGTAAAACCATTTACGACCGTAATGCAAATTCAAGAACTCGTAAAAATGCAAGGCCGATGTAAGTTAAATGAACAAGATCAATCAAAGGCAATGTGGATGATTAGAACATATAGATGGATGAAGAAGTTGAGGTCACCCAAGAAAACGTAACAGGGTCAAGCGAAACGAGAGAATACTTGAGTCGGGTTATTTTAAGAGTCGGTTTAACAGAAAAAAAACGATATGAATTTAAATAATTATGGAATGTGTGTGACCTTCCCTCCTCTATTTATTAGTGTGATTAGAATTGCCATATCTACAACACGTGTAGATGTTTCTTTGACGAATCAAGTAATGACAGCAGTATAAAGGTCAGTGGTCAGTCATAAAATGACGTATAATTTTACTGTCAATGGATGTTATCTATTTCATGTTTAAAGCAATTATTGTTCACAACAGGTGTACTCATAGTTCCGCGTACCAATGTTCAGAGATGTGTTAAATACTGTTAGAAATAAATGGATGTGATTACGTAAAAATCTACTTGTGCAATCAATGTACCTACATAACGTAAATAATATGCATATTTTACTCAGCATCACGTTTATTGATGATACATTTTACATTATACACAGTAATATATATTTTTTAGTATAATGAGCATTAAGAATATTTAATTTTATATTCAATAAGATATTAGATTTACTACCCGGTATCGTATGTGATTTGAATTTGAACAATAAGGTTAATTATTTTACTTTTTCTGTAGACAAATGGATACATAAATCAAAGCTTATCGTAATAGAAAAAAATAGACAGAAAAACTGCAAATTTCATGACTGTTCACCAACCGTTAGAGAATATTTTTTGCTTTACAGTTTTATTCCTATTTCAAAAAATAATAGAATTTAGTGATTTGTGATAGAAAAACAGCTTGTAATATTTCTAAAACGAGATTTTTTAAAAGTTTTTGTTTTGTATATCACACTCAAGTACCTACGGCATTATTTATAAAAAAATTAGACGAAACAATTGATTTTTAAAAGCCTCTTAATAATTAACGCGGCGAGTTTTTTACGTGAATAACCGATTCAAACACGCATTTATTGTCCGCTTTATTTCATTATTTGGTATTGAAAAGGGCGGTAAAAGGAATCGAACACAGGGCAACAACAAAGCTGGTATATTAATAAAATAATTGTAAGGGCTCACGCACATGGTGGGGGATGTTTCACCCCTTCCCGGGTAAGAAAGCCCTATATTTTGTCACTAGGGGAAGACTGCCATGCCGAAAGCAGCGCTTGCGATGTGAATCGATACAAAATAATATCGATTGTTACAAAATGGCCATCGATATCTTTTAGGTTGTAAAACTTACAAAACGTTTCTTTAATGATATGTAATGTTTTCTTTTTTACAGTAAATGTTTAATTATATGTGATTTTTAGTTCAAATACACACAGTGAAATTATAACGTGCTCATGTATTTGAAGTTTGTACGACTGTTGGAAGTTATGGATGAAGAAAAGTGGAAGGTCAGGAATTAAGACTGGAAATTCAGATATAGTCACTATGCGTACACACAGCTTAAGCTATTACAAGATAGATTTCAATTATAATGGCAGCCTCTCAGTGATAATGAGAGAATTTTTCGCACCGGAATATAATATTTACTAATAAAGTTCTTAGTTGAAGTATGATACAGTATACAGTTAAATATGACGGAAGAAGACAGGGTCGGATTAGCTCAGTAGTACAGTAAAGGGCTGAGGTCCTAGGTTCAATTTCTGACCGAATCTTTTTCTGATTTTTCTGTTTCAAATTTTCGTTTGAGAGTCGATAATATTGTCTTTAATGATTAAATAATTAATGGATAGGTAATTAAAATCTATTATGTCTAGACCTAATTAAGGTACCGATGCGGGTGGAATCGATATGCCTACAAGTTGAATATTTCATCAATTGTTTTTGTATTATCAATTGTTTCGAGGGTAGCCATGAACGAAAAAGCCTGCTATGTTTGGAAAATCGATTTGGTTCGTCCCCTCAATTAATTCATTGACAACAATCACGCTACTCATTAATAGAAGCAGAGTTCATGATGCTTATTCGAAAATATGTAAGTTTGTTGTTTTTGATTAGATAGTTCATTTTTATTGATTTTAAACACGAAAAGAGTCTCGTGCAAGAAGGAAGATGCAAACGGTATTTTGAAAGGTCAACATATTAAATAATTGATTGATATTTAAAATTAAAGGATAGACAAAATAATGTGATAAAAAGGACATACAGCACCGGATAAAATCTTCTTTCCAATATTTGTGTTTGCAATAGTAAAACTCGGAATACCGCAAGGAACAAGTTTGGGTCCATAATTAAATTATTCAATAATTTCACAGTTTGCATTTTCAATCAAATCATGCGAAGTCGTAATGGCTATCATCTATCACCATAGCGATATGTTTGAAGGCGAAACAACCATGATTTTTAAATAATAATATAATTTTTTAAATGTATACCTACCTAACTATTTTTTTCCTTGACACTGAATTTTAATTCAGAATTGTTTTGCATCACAATTTGAAGTTTAAAACACCCCTGAATACAAAACAGCTATTGCAAAAAAAAAAAAAACTTGAGACATCGAAAAAACTTTCATCGGCCTCATTGAAGTGATATTATACGTTGCGTCACCATCACCATTTGATGGGAGCTAAGCACGGCTACGCAGAGCACACACAACGTTGGATAGGGGTGTTTACAATAGGGGAGGGGCGGGGGTTGAGCCCTGAGCCAGTTGTCCCACTGCCGGGCTCGGGCATGCGTGTCGGTAACAGGGTTGGAATTATACTAAGAAAGGAACAAATGTTCTGTGTCGCATTATCAAAGTTGGTAACCTTAATTAAAAAGGAATGGAAAACATATCACTGGAAAATTGAGAATTTTAAGAAGGAATAAAATATTATGCATAATGGAAAACATTTCGAAATGAAAAAAAAAAACATTCGGATGTGTTTGGAAAAATTCAGTCACCTAAATCATATATAATACGTCATAGCTGAGAATAGCCGCTTTAACGTAATCAAATATTAATCTTCTAAACTTTATAACTTAATAACTTTCACAAACCGTAATATATTTGGGTATACATACATTAATAGCGTAAGTTATTTTATAGATTTTGCACATTTTTGAGACGGTATCTCACAAAAAAATTGCACTATAAAATATTAGTATTTAAAGTCATTCACAATGATTGATTTTGATTATTTTTTCCAGGAACCATCTATGTTGACGTGATGTTAGCAACCCTGTTTGTTAAATTTTGAGGCTGCCATATGCGGTGCTAGTGCGGACATGTTAATTCCCCCAGCGTAATAAGGGTACACAGTGTGATTCGTAAGGGTAAACGCGGTCGATACGGGCCATGCCACCCTAACACGACAACACACACTCTCTGAGCGGCAACGCACACTCGGAGCTGCTCATTCGATAAAACGCGTCGTGTGCCGGGCTAATTGAACGAATTGGAAGCGACGATCATAATCAATTCCACAGTTATTCAATTAAGGCATTTGGAATTAATGAAAGCACTTTGTTTATTTGAGCGAAGTACTACGACCATCCATTTGGAGAACACAGTTTGATGAAGCATTGGAAGGACCGGCTTTATTTCCGGGGTTCGCGGACTCGAATCTGCTCGTATTAAATGTGAGATGTGTTAACTTTTGGACCAGAGTTCGCTTGGGTTCAAAACCTGGCGAGAGGCTGTAACGTATTGGTGTACTGTTTAATTATCTTCTTATTATGGAATAAACTTAACATCGGGAGTATTCAGTAAATGCTTTAGTTCGTCAAGTACCTACTTTATTATGAATATCTTGCAGGACATACGTTCGTTCAGAAACAATGAGTTATTCTGACGAGGGAAGCAACTGAAACTCGGCTGTACTCGTAACCATTCGGGTATAGCCGACATGCTGTCTCTGTCATGTGGCGTAAGTACCGTATCGGTCGGTATCGAAACTACAACCAAATAACAACACAACAGAGACCAACATTCCTTCAAAGCCTTGAACTATAAATATTAATTACCTAATTTGATCAATTTATTGTTTTTGGTCAATAGGACCCTTGTTTTCATTATCTGGGCGAAAAACAAAACAACCAAAAAACTAGTAGAAGACAACGGTTATCAACATTTTAGTTTAAATATTTCCCAAGCTTGTAGATGGCATTAGATTGCTGCGGGCCGGTTGATGTGATTAAAACAAGATAGTGTATTTAATTCGACAGGCGATGATAAGATAAAACTTTATTTTGTGTCACATACGTCAGTTATTAACAAGTTGTTTAATCATATCAACATTATCATAAATTAAACCATTATCTAATGTTTATATCGAAGTAAATACATACTAAGTCCGTTAAAATTAACCACATATTGTTTATGTTTACATTGTAACAAAATGTTGGAATAAACAACGCTAAAGGGTTATTAGTGATAACGTTAATCATAATTTCAACATTTTTTAGAAAATTAAACTAAAATATAAAAATAGGTTTCTAACTTTGTTACAGTAATGTAAACATGGCATCAGGCGTGGTGCTAATAACGGATTGTCAACGTCCAAATCTACAGCTGAAAATAACACACTATGAGGTTTGTGTTGGTTGTGTTAGGTTAGGTTACGTTAAAAGAGCTAAGATTTTTCTTCTTCTGCCTTTTTGGTGTCGAAAATTTTCCGAATTGATCCTTTTTAACTCTCTCCCATTCGTAAACCTGCTGTTCAGGTTAGTGTCCCATCTTATTTATGTAGAAACCCCGTTTTCTTCCCCAACCATCATCATAAATGAAGCGATGATAAAATGGATAATGCCAGAGTTCAACCTGTCATATTTTAGCAACGCCATGTGCCCAAAATTGTCCTACATAAATGCAAAGATCGTGAGAGTAATATAAGATATTTTTTGTATTACTTCTAATCCACTAATTAGATTTATTTTCGAAGTTGCCTTGAAATATCTTAGAAATATCATATAAAATATCTTAGAAAGGTTAAATATTCCAAATTCAAATAATGAAGAAAATTACTTCAGATTCGCGTCGCATTTAATCCGACAGATGACAAGCGTGTCACCGCGACAAGGAACCGTGACAGCGACAGGGGTGTCCCGCCCACACTAGATGGTATCACCGCACCGTACAAACACCGCAATTAGACCAAATGCGACCGTAGTTTTGTTTCAGCGCGTTTAGCTATCTGCTATCTGGTCACCGGTATCTGCTCGCTGATCTCGGCCGATTTTCGCGGTTCGTTGGGCAGATAAGTGGCCACCAACCGGCGATTGTAAGTGATTTGCATCTGATTTTAAGCGATTTATTTTGAGGACTGCGGGTGATTCAGAGCGAGAAAGAACGTTACTTCTTCTCAAAAATATGATTAAGGCGTCTCTCTTTTTTATGTGTGTGTTAAAGTTGTGAGTTAAATGTGGCCATATACTGGGGAAAACAAGAAAACCTGGAAACTGCTAGTCAGTGGAAATATAGCATACGCAATTTGGGGATTGTTCTGAGACAGACTGAAGTGGGGAACGAAGTTATAATGGAAGGGCAGGAGCAGGCATTAGCTGGCAATTCCACTATATATAACCGGCTGGTTCATCTATAATTAAATATCCTCCCTACACTGAACTGCTAGCCGTTTCGCAAGACAGGCGGAATAGCTAGCTGTTCCAAAGCCCCACATCATTTTGTTTGACTTTAAATTTGAATAACATACGTAACGTGAATAATGGAATTCGCTGCATCGGCGAACTGAAATATAGTAAGCGCTTTAAACGGTGAATTTAAATAGATGTTTCCTCTCGAAGAACGGTTGTTTATTCGTTATGATTCAGTTGCTAGAAGGTACGAGGTGGGGTCTTTAGCGGTAATATTGATAGAAGAAGGTGAAGTGCCGCACGGAACGGAAATGTACCGAGCGAGCAATACTAGAAACTTCTTGATACCGGGAGGCCAGAACAATGGAAGAGTGATATTCTTGCATTATGTCCATTATTTCCAGCAGTCAGATTCGGATTCTCCAGTGATCTGCCGTGAAACGATTAGATAGCTAACCTAACTGTACACTTTGATTTAAACATTAAACGGACTGCAGGTGGCGAGAGTGTTTTATACTATATGGAAATCAAAACAGTACAATGCTAACGCAACCAATGATAGTAATAGGTGTAATTGTTAGGTTTTCTATTAGACTTCGCCAATGATCGTTAATAAATTGTATATCTTCACTGCAAAAATACTCGGTTTCTTCCATGGCTCACGTTTTCTGGCAAGTTTCTAGTTAATAAATAAATGTTGTGTTATTTTAGTTTTCAACTTAAAACCATGAAATATACCATAGATTGTTTTCCTAATTATATTCAATCGGTAACCGGATAAATCATCACATCTTTAAAAAGTTATATAAAGTCATGGAAAGTGATGAAACAAATACTTTATTAACTGGGTTATGTAGGTTAGGTTAGGTTAAAAAAAAATTTTTTTCATCGTTTCTAATGACTTTATATCACTTTTTAAAAGTGTGTTGAATTGTCACTGTGTTGAGTTATCATGGAACCATTCAATCAAACACAATTATTAACAATGAATTTTGCCTGTTTTTTGTTGTTTCAACTGTTCAATGAAACAAATTAAAACTTTTAGTAAATTACGAATATAGTATCACGATACACGTGCATTTGCCATAATAATACATATCTTGAGGATATGTAAGTCCTGCAATCCCGTTTTTAACCGGTATTGCAAATAATTTAAAGAGATTCTTAATAAATTATCAATGGTAATTTTTCCCTTGTACATTCTTTTCAATATTGAATTGTTAAAACTTTTTACCACGCAATCCACTTATTAAGTTAAATATAGGTATAAAATGTGGTTAAAAACTACAAGATCTGTTATCAGCATTAACACGTGAGCAGGGTGGTACATAAGTTGTTATACGCCGACATGAAAGATGGCCGATAAACAAAATGACAGACAATCCAAGAAGCCGGAACCCAGCTACATCGTCAGTAGATGTTCATCCCAAAAAGGAACCGTTCCACAAATGTAACCGATCTGCAGCAAAGGTAATTCTAGACTAATATATTGTCTTATTACGTACGGATGAAATTTGATAATGAGCGCGGAGCTTAGATAGGTAAATTTGTGTAACGCTTTGGAGTCACGGCCACTGGTCATTCGGAATTTCTGATTTAAATATTATAGTATTCGAGACAGTTCTCAGAAACGATACTATTGTATGTTGAGAAATATCTGCTATGAGGATGGAAACGAGGTTGAAGTTTAATAAGAAAACTAGAGCTAATGTTGGAATGTAGGATAAGTTTACCACTCTGAAACATTGCTCTGCTGACAGCCATCCTAAACACAACTGATACAAGAGAGGAAATACCATTATAGAAGTGAATCAACGGACATATTTGCTGGAAATGCTTCCTTCTTTCTTCCATTTCCTTTCTAATTTCTTGTATCTTCAATCTATCATATTTGTTCTGATGAGTCACTGGTTTCAAGTCTGTTTCGTTTGTGTCATATTATATTATGTTTTGCGTTGATTCCCAAAGTTTATCTTTGTCCGCGACCTTTTTTCCTTTATATATCTATCATTAAAAACGCGACTGATAATAAAGTTTTCCTTGTTTTAATTGAAAGTGAGCGACTTTGCATTTTGCGCCTAAAAATAGCCGATTATTAATATTATTTAATTTTCCACGGGCGACGAACGTCAATATTGACAGCGTTTCGTCGGCGAGCAGGAAACTTATCATCCACAACACACCGCAAAACAAATAATATCGAGGTAAAACATAATCATTAATTATTATGTGTGTATGCATGTATTGTAGAATCGAGTGCAAAACATTCAAGGCAAATCATGTCACTGGTTTGCCTACAGTTTTAGCCGCTAGATGTCGGTGGCGGCGGGATTGTGAGCTAAGCGCGGGAATCTAACTTTCAACAACTGTCGGTTTCAAATTACGTTCGACAGGCAGGTAATTATTATTATTTGTTGTATATTTTGCATGGAGTAGGTAGGTACTGTATTAGTATATATATATGTCTGTAATTAGCATGCTGTGTTGTTCAGCATCATGTGATTTTGGTACGGATGACAGGTGAACAGATAATATTTTTATTTGAATACAATACTGACTAATACGCTAGTAAAATAAATTTTGTTAACTTCGACAAATTGATCACGTGATTGCAATTGCCAGATAGAGGATTTGTTTTCCATTTTCCTCCTTATATTCCGGAATTATGTTCGCACATTTCAATAGGAAAAATATAACGAAATAAAAAAATTAAAGATATATGAATTCCCGTTGGAAACTCTACTTTGGTAAAACAACCGAATTTAAAATGCAAATTACCGTACACTGTTGTTTTAATTTACTAACTTTTACTCAAGATACCAAATGGACGAACTTGTAACAAAAAATCCCACTCTCATTCAAAACTCACAACAATATTTCAACATTTAAATCTCATATAAAAAGCTGGATACAAAACACTGGGAGAGCAGAAATAAATAATATGCTGATAAAATACAGACTGAAACGGAAACCACTCAATTGAACAACAAAACACCTTGTAATATATTTATAATTACTTTATATTATCCATACTACTAAATTTTAATCATATGTAAATGAAATCCTCAGCACGGGAGATCCCAGTGACGATATCATTATATCTATTTGTTACAAAAAAAAGATATGATACACTTATTATTCTCCGAAACACAACATTTTAAAATCCCCCACAAAAAGTTAAAAGATTCTATAAAAATTCCCAGTTTTTCCAGATAGTGGTAATACAGTAAAACAATGCTTTATTTTAAAAGCAAGATTTCTATTAGAATCCAAACATGTTACAGACTAAAATAAAAGAAATTATATTGACTAAAAAGGAAGTTTATGAAACACTTCCGTGGGCTGCACAAGTAAATCTATGAATCTTATGTATTATTAACGTTTTTATCCAACAGAGAATGTGCTCAAACATATGACGCTAGAATACTAGATTAATCTACTTAGATAGCATTTAATCTTGTGATAGCGCGTATAATCTCAAGTATCAGCACTTGATCGGTTGAATACAATCCAATAAACGCAGCAAAAAAATCCTAAATCGCAGTGTTTCCACAAGCCCAGCTTGGAACGGTGTGCAAAAAACCTGCCGATAACCTCAAATTAACGAAGAAATTGGGAGTATGTATTACATAATTGGGTCAATATTGAATCTATTAACTAAACGTTTTCAGTGTAGTTGCCGATCTGTTGGCAATACAAGTGCCAAGCGATAAGCTGCTTATCTTGCAACATTTTTAGATAGGGTGTACAATACAGTTCTTACTAACATACCTAAATTCGTAAGGAACAAACTGATATGATTCTTGGGCATTTCTTATCTTGAGTTCTCATTATTATTGGATAAATCACAACTAACTTCTTGAACCGAAAGGCCTATTTTACTATTGTTATAAAATACACATAGTATTAGGTTATCTTGAAGGGCTACTTACTATTTGGGAATTGATATTTACATTGGATTTTGAACTAGGAAAAATCTAGAAGTTGACAGTCGAGCATTGTCGTAATTTTGTTGTCTAATTTTAAGATGTTTTGCATTAAAAAAAAATATAGTTGAAATAACAATTTTTAACGATTTTGGATTTTGACATAAGCAATTAAAAGCCCTATTTCAATATCGTTACGAAAAAAGCATAATCATAACATAAAAGATTAACATCTAGTCAAGAGGCTATTCAATAAGAGATTTCTAAAAGAAGAAAATTTTCCATTATTTCTTACAGTAAAGCTTTTTTCACTATCACCCAAAGTGGTTCGCTACTACTGATGGCTGATAGGAGGTGCCCAGGTTCATGGGGTGACGTTTGTTTAGGTCTTGGCGGCGGATGCGTTTGCCTACTGAGTGGCGGGTCACATCGGGAGAGACTGTTGAGGGAGACCTTTTGACCTCTCCAGCCGGACTCTCTCAACCCGTCGCCTTGCACCGCAGTGGGAGGGGGTGGATTCATACGTCCGTCACTTCTGGACACATTGAACCCTTGATTCCTACCCACCTCGCATACCTTTTCCTTCCCAGAACATTCTCTCCTTTCTTTCCCTAAAAAGACTAGGTCCTGAGATAAATATACTTAAAAATACATAGATATAGTACTGCCTTAGATTTGTATTATTTTACTTTCGTACGAAGAAATTTCTTATTTTACCTAGCAAAACATCTGGGAAGAAGGCATGGGTAATTATATATGCCCACTAATTTAGAAATATAATTTAATAGCACCATTCCTGCTGTCATGATATGCTGAGCTAGAACATCTGCTCTGCCGTGTGGTATCTTGAACAAGTTGTGGCGACGACCATAGAACGAAGAGTTTCGGGTTTCAAAGAAGCTATTTTATACATTTTAAAAATGAAAATTTTGAGATTGTCATAATTAAAAAAAAAATGTCACCACATTAAAATTACGAATTAACCAGTGCAATTTATAATGAAATATGTATAATAAATGTTCGTGATTAGATTAAAGTGCTGTAACGAAATACCTCAGCCACATAGAAAAAATTGAAGGTAGGTGTGCAAACGACATAAAATAATGATATTGTTCTTATCAGTTATCAAACCTTGCGTCGTACGTCTATTTCTACACATCCATGTAAATACACAATATGACGATTCGGTAAGACAGATACAGATAAGGTTGTCAAGGTGTTATTTTGTTTTACACTTGTCACGAATGATTGTTTAATATCACGGCGTAAGCAAATGTTTCCTTTCAAACCTGTTAATCCCTCCTAATGTTACCGATACGATAGAGTTAGGGGGTATTTCACCAACTCTAAGTAAACTGTAACTACTGGGCAAGTAACTTTAATCGTGGGATTAAAATGGACGAGTGGGAAACACAATATATACGTTCCTCGACAGGGACACCCATTCCTGACAAGGCCTAATTGGAACATACCGCTCCGGGCGCCGACTTGCTAAGGCACCAAGGACACAAGGCGCTGATAATATCTAACACCTAATGTAGCACCCTAAGGTTCTTACTAGCGCCATGCGCCATTTGGCTCAGGGCCGGCCCTGTTCTTCGATGAGTAGCGCTAATCGAGAGTTTTCTTAGATGTGAAATGCCCCTTAAGGCGAAGCTAAATCACTATTTTGATTAATCTTTATAACGAATTGGTGCACATTATGAATACCAAAAAACATGCTTTAGATAAATTGAAGGTTTTCCTATCGTTTCGCTTGAGTAGAATACAAATAGAAATATAAATTACTCAATAAAAAATATGAATGTAAACTACTAAAAAATAAATTTTTTCAATAGAAATGTATGAACGCGTAAAGGAAACAACTTAAAAAAAATACAGTATTATAGCTAAGATTATCTTTGACAGTTTCACTTAATTAACTTTTTTGCTTTATTATAAAATTATTTACAAAATAAATAAAAACCAGTTTTGTGCTTGAAATCGAACGTTTCTAGACTCCGTTTGTCAAGCGATTTGGATGCCTATTACCTACAATATAAGGTATACCAAGAATACACATTTTTGGCTTGTAGCTTCCTCTTAAAGTTTAGATTAACGATATAGTGCTTCTTTGTTTGCAGCATGAAAGGAAAATTCTCCCTTGCAACCAATGGAAAAATTACATGTTGATCATATTCCCAGAAATGAAAAATATTATCTCCTTATCAGCTAATTACGACGAAAGAAGATACTTTTTTAACACATCGTTTGAAGGTAGATGTACCTCTGAATATATTTAAATAATGCAGTATTGAGTCGAGTAAAAAGTTAAATATTGCACAAACAGTTAAATAATACATTTATTTAAGTGTGTTTTCCTTAGTAACAGCGTTGTATGGGTAAGATTTCACGCAACTGAACTGGTTGTTTGCGGCGAGGTGATTTGTTGCCAACAAGAAGAAAGTAAATGCGAACAATTGCGGAAACAAGTCAAGCGTACAATAGAAAATTCACCAATCATAGGAACCTGCCGGGTAACGTGGAAGATGCAGAAAATCCACTCAGTTTTCTTTTCTCATCTAGGGAAATCGAGAACCTCGGCATTTTACACACAGACAAGTCAGTGTTAAAAAATAAGTCCGTGTAATGGAATTTGATGTAATAATTAATCTTGTAAAATAATGTTCTAAGTGGACGTTGCGTAATTGAATTACATAGGTATTGATTTGTCTATGGAATGCGGTTATAAACCTAAGGCAAAGATCACGACACATAACGATAGTATTATTTTCAAGAGAGCAAATTTGTTGAGAACAGATGAAAAACAATTATTACTTATATGACTGTTGTGGGTACGTAATCATTACAATTGACTTGAAAACATTGAGGAAATCTCCAAGTAGCATTAAAACATCTGTCTGAAAGTTCTGGTTAGTTATCAGTGGAATTTCAAGTGGCAATTTGAGCAACCTGATAGCAAGGTTTTCACGAGAATTACCAGGGAAGAAATGTCGGAGTACGCAATCTGATTTCAAGGATCAAATAAAATTTACAACTGAATCTTCAGAACTGTCAATTTACGCAAAAGGACCAGGTGAAATTTACAAATGAATCTTCAAGAAGTGCCAATTTGTACATTGTGATTTCAAGAACCACACTAAATGACCAGTAAATCTTCAAGACGTCTCAATTTAAGAAGCTTCACTTGAAGGACCACGTGAAATTTAACAATCTTTGAAAAGCTTCAAATCACCTAACCTAACTTGGTTCAGGTAAAATTTATCAATAAATCTTCAATGGGTGTCAGTTTACGAAATCTGACTACCAGGATCACATGTAATCGAAGATATTACGATCGATTAAGAGAAAAGGGTAATAATAAGATTGTTTTTTTGTTTGACTTACCCGGGCTGTGCGAGCCTGTAGCCGCCGGGCAGGTGGTGATGGTGAGAGGGGGTGGGGGCGGCCTGGGAGGGCGCCGTGAGCCCCCACACTGTGGTCACCACACCAGCCCCCTGTTGACCTCCGCCGCTAGCGCCGCCACCCGACCAATCCCTGCAAACACAACACACACTGTCACCATATCAATACCCTGTACACCACCTGTTAGGATACATCCACATCACTCACTAGGCGGATGAGAGAGTTAAGCACGACAACTACCACAACATATCTAAGGTCAGAAGACTTCCAAGACAACACAAGAATAGATAACTATGGATACAACTGACCAAACTGAAAACCAATCTGACGAACTCAATTATCGCACTCCGAAACATTTTCAAATGTTCAGCCAATTTAACAAACTGCTTAAACTTCTGTTTCTCTGGTGTATCTAGCTCAAATATGTCCACTTTTCACCTAAAATTCTCTATCCAACAAGCGAGTCGTTATCAGTGTTCACAAGTCAGTTAATAAAAAGGTTGTTACTTCTGTTCCCCTGATTGCTAATTGTATCTTACATTCGAATATATCCACTTTTCACCTAAACTTATCTATCCAACAAGCGAGCCGTTATCACTGTACGCAAGTCAGTTTATTAAACCGTTATTGCTTCTGTTCCTCTGATTGCTAATTGTATCTAACATTCGAATGTGTCCACTTTACACCAAAAAAATCTGTATCCAGCAAGCGAGCCATTACCACTGTTCACAAGTCAGTCCATGAAACGGTTGTTACTTCTGTTCCCTTGATTGCTATTTGGATATATTATTCGAATGTGTCCAGTTTTCACGTAAAATTCTCTTAGAGAAAGAGCACAAGTAGGCACATCCAATAAGCAAGCTACCACCGTTCACTCGTCAAATTAAGTAACGGTCTGATCTGTTTCCCTGGCTGTTTATCTGCTTCGCATTTGACCACTCACGACGTTCAGCTATCTGAGTGAGCCATGAGAAGTTAGCTGTCAATAATAATTATAATTGCAAACCTCGCATAACGGCGGCATTCGACCAAAGACCAAAGCGAGAGACTCTCACTGCCAGTATTAATAAGAATGTTTGAAATCGTGGGCAGTACCGCTAGTCACTAACCAACTACGAGATCTACATATTTGAGAATTCTGATGCAAATAATTAACACTAAGTACGAAGGCAAACAACCGTGATGCAATATGCAATGTACTTAGCACTACAGAACACTTCGGTAGGTAGGATGTGCGCTTTTGATGATCAAGTCAACGCAAAGAAAAATATTTACGAATAGGTGTTATTTCAAAAACTATAAGCCACGAATTAGGCTAATTTCTGAATTATGCAACACAAAACAAAACCTGAGCAATTGGATAAGGTGTAGGAGGTTTCTCGGATGGAATGAAACACAAACAAACACGCGTGAAAGATTAGAAAACCACGATATGGAATTCTAAACTTTCCTAAGACGATTGCTTAATTCACACAGATACTTCCGATGCGCTATATTAGAAATATGAAGATCGGGCAATGGAGGTGAAAAGAGAAACTCGTAAAGAAATGAAGGCCAGGTACGGTGAACGTTACCAGAATAAGTGGAATACTCGATTGGGACTCTTTGACAACGAAACGAGTGATACGTTCAATGGTAGAATTCAAAAAGATAAATCAAATGACCTCTAAAAGTGCTTTATTTACAATGCTGATAAAAATTATTGCATTGTCCGTATCAAAGAATGAGAATTTCAATCTACATACTTAAGTTTTATCTGAATTCGAGATTGTCTGATAGGCTATTTAAGACTTGTGTCATTTATCGACCAAAGTATATCTACATGTGATGCAAACAATATTGTATTTACTGTTCTCGATAATATGTAAACTTTCTAAAACCATCGAGATGAAATCAATGAAAATAATATCAGTATTCAAACAGAAACGGGTCAGACTCTTTTGTTGAGAAATTGTGAAAATATAATATATATATGTGGCTTTATTTAGTGACAGCTTTCATGACAAGGCATTTAATAATTGCAAATAAATACAAAGGGAATGTAGGGTCTTGATTGGTTTTGATTTTTAGAACGTCTTTCCCTGTGGTGTTTGAATATTGGAACGTCCACTAGTGATGGGACGGCTCGTTCTTTGTAGCGATTCATTGACGGGCGATCTTACGTCACTAAAGCAACGAATTGACAGAATTTAGCCATGAACTTTCAAATAGTGTCTCTGGTGGATAGGATACGTGGTTAAATGAAAGTGAGACTGTGATTTCGTCAGGAATGACAAATGACAGCGGAGCACGGAGGTGGGAGAAGGTGGAAGGTAGAAGCGGTGGAGTGTGGCCGGTATGGGTAGAGAGGCACGGTTGGGAAACAGTTATCTAGAAGGCTTCAACTGATCTGGAGGCTGTATAAACACCGGTTAACCCGTTCACCGCCGACAACCGAAAACTCACTGAACTTACTCCCGCTCTCAAATTGTACTCGAATGTAGAACATGAAAATCAATAGAAAAATGTGTTTTACTGAGTTATCAATTTACAGCTTAAATCTTCGATGGAATCATAGATTCCGTAAACACTTAATAAATTAGTAAATTTTGGCCGTTCAATAACAAAGTAACAACTAAAAACATAGTTTAAGGACTACAAAAATGGTTTTGCAAAAGTGTATTTCTATATAGAATTTAATTCACTGGAAAGATTGATGATTATGTACATTACATCACAAGTCACAAGATTACATAAACAGGCGTAAAAATTCCCAGATAATTGCAGTTTTTCCTCATATCTTTAAATTGATTATATTCGTAGATTATCTTAGTTCGTCTAAAAAGAATTTATATTAGTAAAAGTAAAAAAATGTGCCATTTTTCATCGATTTGCGTAGTTTGTGCCAGGAAAATTTTGAAAATAATAAAATATGGAAATAATCTAGAAATTCGGAATAAAAATACATTTATAGGAGTCGATGGAACAAGTGTCATCAAAATAAGAATACCCAGGTTAGGTTCAATTTAAAATAAAGACAATTATGAATCAGGTTCAATGACATTGTTTGACACGAATTCGTCGAGTAATTGAGCCAGCGATCACGTATATAATCTTTACTTATTGAAGAGTGAAAAAGAAAACAAACATTCAGTTCGAGGTCGCCATTTTGTAATATTTAAGATTGTGTGGCGAGTGTCGGTGAAACTAGTGTAGATGTGATGGGTTAAAACCAGTTTGTACCCAAGCACGATACGGTCCGTAATCTGTAGAATGATTTCACGGCATTCTTTTGTTGTCACGTTCTTATCACGTTGTTTATTCTGATCTCTCTATGTATTAATCGGAGAATCAAACGTATAAAACACCAAATAAAATTATAAGGAAATCACCCACCCTTATGTTTTTGAATTCATCACGTTTGTAAGGATTGTTTCCTGGCTAATTTCTGGTCTGCGTCTCCGCTAGTGACAATAGTGGCGCGTGCGCATTGAGTAAAAGAAAACATTTCCGCATTAGTGTATAATAATATATGTAAGTATATATCGAAATTTATAGAAACTAATCAAGAGTTGAATTATAGAATAGTCTGTTACATAATTTGTACGAAAGCTATCCATAACCATGTTTTGCTTTGATATAACTAAATAAAGAACGTAGTGTTTTGATAAAATTAACAGATTCACTGAGCTATGCATGTAGATTTGGAAAATAGTTACTTTGCGTACACTACACAAAATTTTAATACAACATCGAAACCGGTTTCGACATATTTTGATTGAGATATAAAATAGCCGTTAACCAAATTAATCACATCTATTGTTTTATTTAATTTACGTGAGATTTTTTTAGTTATCATGATGACGAGTAGTGATGGGAAGTCGACTGTTTGCGGTGTGAGTTTCCGACATATATCGATACTGTTACAAGTGTATTCAGATTTCGCTGATAACTTGCTCGTCATTGTACAATACGAGTGACAGTGCATTTTTTGTGAAGATGCCAGACCTGTTTCGAGTTGTGATTTTTTTCAAGGCCCTTTGTGTCGGATTATTTGCATTCTAGGTACGCATAATTTAACATTGCGTTCCATATTTATTTACAAGTAAAAGTTTAAAAAAAACTAGCTTATCGACATACGATGTATGGATGTTAATAAAGCTGTAATGTTCCCATGAGTTTATTGCTGTTCAATGAGGCGAATGAGAACAATTGTATGAAGGGGTTGGTCATTCAGTAACTCTTGAGCAAGTAGGATATTAATAGGTTCTACCTTTTAATGAAACGGTTTAAATGTATTAATAATTTATCTGATTAGTGTTGTGAGTATTGGAGTTCAACGGTGCGTGCGCACTCCACGAGGAAGCACTCAGACCTTGTCACCAATCATAGCACTGCATATTGCATATTAATCGCCTGCGGTGCTTTCTAAAGCGACCAACAAAACTAGAGGCTAGAGTAAAAAGAATAAAAGCATTGACTTCCTGTCTAGACTCGAATCCACAAAAGAAAATGTAACCGGTTACTGAGTGACTGGTTGCTTCACGGAATATTGGACGTTGTCGGGTCGGCGTTATTAATCGCCGCTTTACGACATGGATCGCGCACACATACATAGCAATACATACACACATTGGCTGTTGCCAAGGATCATTTGCAAATAATAACGTATAATAAGCACGCGCGTATTAAGTTCGAGTCTGACGGTGCAAACCGTGAAACCGGCACCACCTAGCGGGAAGTGAGTAGGGGTTTGGGCCAAGAAGCTCGGCGGGCATCCTTTGAAGACGACCGTTCTGCTAAGTGGCCCCGGATTTGCTAGCAGCGCAGCGCACCTGATGGAGGCGGAGATCTGATTATAGTCCGGCCAGTGTTTAGCGCACTCTGGTGACGGGTTATTAATAAACGCATTCCACGCGTTGACACCGATGCGTTTGATATATTTATTACTGCGAAATGCACTAAACGGTTTTATTTTGGCCACCCATTTACTTAAATGCTGGCAAAATTTACAGACTTTTTTTTTGCCATGTTTCTCTGATATTTCAATAGATTAGAATATAAATTGAGAGAGAACATTTTTAGAGAATATACAAATAAAAATGATCAAAACGTGATTGGGAAAATATAGTACTCAATACGCAATGTCTTTGATTAATTTTCGTGAAACGAACACAAAGAAAGAAAGATTTGGAATATATTTATATTGATTATAGGAAACTGCACGACCTAAATTTTTATAAATTTAACATCACTAGATAAAATTTCAAAGTTTTGAATATCTGTGATCAAGAATCTGTCACGTTAAGTTTTATGGGGAGGATAATAGCATAATAGATCATTTTCTTTCCTATCATGTACCTAAGATGAACAGTTACCATATTAACAAAGCATCAATAAGAAAAATCGCAAAAATCACAAAAAATACAATAAAACACAACATTTCATCCATTGTTTGTGTAATTGAATTTCTTTCCATCGAAGATTCGACAAACAATCGAATCTCCGTGAATAAACAGTGGAATAAAGCATTGTATTTTCATAAGCAAAATTCAAAAAGACGAAATGTTCAACAGCAGCGTAATAAGTCTTAACTCGTGCTACTAATCAACTTGGTCACAGTTTCTGCTTTTTGCACTAAAACACTTCACTTTAGTCACAGTTTGCCGTTGAGTTATATCACTGGCATTTACAAAAAACATAGTTAAATAAAATTAAGTAAGTTATCCAACAACTTTGAAGCACTATAACAATGATCACTACTTTAACTTGCATGCAAAGTGTATTTTTTTAAATTAAAACTACCAAATATTACTATTGTGGAATCTTATTCAAATAAATGCTCATTTCAACGTTATATGTATAAACGATGAAAATAAAATCATGAAAAGGTGATGTTTTTGTTATTACGAAAACGTCCCATTTTCTGAATATATCGATTATTGTTCAATCCCCATCCCTATTTTCAAAGTGTACATACAAGTTTTTTTAATTATAATTATTGAATTGCCAAAATAACTGTTTAAGAAGCACTTTTTACTATTATTATTATTATCAGTATAACGTTTATAACAGCGTCTTTGAAATTTCCAGATTTGTAGAAATGATTAAATTTACGAGTTTTGAAGCATCAATTGAAAAATCGTAAAATTCTCGTAAAATACTTAAATTGCAGATATTCTAATCCAGGCGATGTTTTGACACGTTTTCGGATAAGCAATAATCTATGGATCCGTTCCACAGATAAAATAAATAAATTTATTCATTGTGTTCGAATTTATTTTAAAGTGAAATAAAGATAATCGCCTTGTAAAATTTACATATTATAGGTAGGTATTTTATGGCTTGTATCTTATATGAAAAGTTATTTTTTATAGTTTGATAATTTTATTCACATACTTTTATTCCTATTAAAAAATGTCACAAAAGTACGCACAATGAAATTATATCGCCGAATTATTAGGGGGGTTATTTAGTTGAGTTTGGCGCTTCCAAGTGATTGTATAGATGTCGCCGGTTTTCATTAGCACGTCCGTTTGGAAAACTAAACAATACATTATTCAATGTTTTGAATTGTTTACTGGCGATTTATCGATAATATTATAGTGATTATGGCAATTGTTTTTGTACGGTTACAGCAAGTCGTAAAGTTAATTTTAAATACACGGCTAAAGCGTTTTGCTTTTGTCACGCACGTGTGAATATGCACCAAAAGAATTATAATTGCATATATATTATTAAAATGATATTGTTTACATTTTAAATGAGTTATATGTTCAAAGTTTGTGATAAATTAATGTAATATATCTAGTGCAAAATTCACTGTTTCTTTTAAGAGTTTTAAAATCGATTAAAATATATTAAAATTTTGTTTGTATAGTTGGAAGTTTTTTTTGTTGTTTTAGTGATGTCAATTCTGAATCTATATTAATAAATTAGCTTGATTTAAATTCTAAGCAAAGTCCAAGGTGTTAAAGACGGATTTTAAATTCTACTACAATAATGAAGACACAGTAAATAATGACGTAGCCGATTGAGATAAAAAATATATAATATATTAATTTATATTATTCAAACAGGTTTTTGTAACGCATTTTTTATCGGCATTAATAATAGGTAATTGATAACGATATGAACTTGCTTTTTGTATTGGAGTAGATTACATTCTCCAATGCATGAGGAATTTACTGATAAATTGGGTTTTTGCACTTTTTTGTAACCAAAAACTGTGTTATTAATTGAAAATATTATTTATAAATATGATTATTACACGACGTACTATCACGATATTGTAAAATAAAATCTTTAGTTTATATTAAAATTATATTTATCACTCACTGATTTGAATAAAATTCCACAAGAACATAATCTAAGAAAGTTCTAAGCACTCAAGATGTCGTGTTCCGAAACGTTTACGATACTAATGCAGAAAGCCATGCCACTAAGAAAAGTTTGTCATCCTTTCAATTCCACGAAACTCACTACGGAATAGTACTAAACTTACTACTATTTTTTAGAGAATACTCAAATTCCAGAAGACAGATTTCAAATTCAGAACTAATTATTACTCTGGGCTTGATTTGACTAATCTGAGTGATGATAGGTTTAAAAAAATTGATAAAAATGAAAGCTTTTCATGGACAATATAGCTTTTGACTCGAAACCGATGCTCCAGTTAATCCTGCATAATATCATCCATGACAGATGTTCGACCAAATAGCATTTCTTCCACACAAGCCACATTCTTGTCATTCTAAAGTGTACCATTAGCGACCGACTCAGCTTGACGAGATTCTCAGTCTGTATGTTGTCAGAAATCGGTTTCCTAGAGATGATTGACTACTCTGTACTGCTATCGCTGTTTGGGATATCCCAGCACTGTCACAACATTCAGGCGCGCGACCAAAACAGTCCAATTGCTAACTTTTCACTTGGGGATAATGACTTATTGCTAACTATTCACTCGGATAATAACTTAAAGGTTACTTTTTGAAATGCACTCATTCTTTTGCTAGTTTCAGTCATTCTTGTAACTGAATTTTCACTCGGAGTTAAACTTTTCACACTTCATTCTTTTCGCTATTTTTTTAGTGATGCACTCATCCGTATGGCAAGGTTTTCACTCTGCAGACAGTCCTGGCCCTCCACGTGGGGGTGTCAGGCTGTAAGACCGTGGGCTACTGAGCTACCGAGGCCATCAGGATACCAGGATGGCAGAAGTAAACAGAGACTACAGCACTAGCGGTGAGGGTATTTACTTGTGAGGGTATCTTGGGATCCCGCCCCCGACTACCGCTCCCGCCCGATGGTTCTCCGTCCCGAACAGTTTCCCTAAGCGAGGGAAGACACCTCCCTGATGAGAGATGCACTCGCCTGCACCGAACCCGCGGCCGTCACCTAAAGATGACGGGCTCAACTCGGATAAGTATTATTCGCCCATTCATAATATACCTGTAGGATGTATATCCCAGCATTTGAACACGCACATATAGAAGTGGCGGTCGCACCCGTCTCGGACATTAACCGGTCCAATATTAGTTCATTCGTATCACCGACTCATGGATATTTTTTTAATTGATAAGTTTTTAACACAAGTAAAATTGTCACGAAAGTGTGTTAGGACTCGCGCGCGCTCCCGCGTTACGTGCGCACTGGGCGCGGGCAAAGGTGAGACTGGCCGGAGGGCGGGCGCGGCGGGGCTGCGGGGGGGAGGGCAGGGGGGAGGGCCCCTTTCCCCCCGGCGGCCACACTATATCGGTTATAGCGGGCGACGTTGCCGGTTCTCCGCTATGCCTGCCGCTTCCCCGCTCCCCATCCGCCGCCGGAGCGTTCGGTAAAGCTCGGGCATCTCCGGCGGTGCGGTGATGGTGTGTGTGCGCGACACGGTGAAATTGCCGTGGCCGCGATGACAGGCGCCTGCCCCTACATGGCTTCTGAACTTCGGCTATCTCCGCCGAGACGCGAAGGGCGTTCGGCCCTTTCCTGCGAAGCTGTAAGCGAATGGGGAATAACAATAATTTTACCGCACTTTTTTTAAATATGCATGTACTGTAATGAAAGCAATAAACATTCACATCAAATTAGGACACGTTGTATCTACAATAAATTAGAGTTTAGAGCACTGAATCAGTATGTTTTCGAAAAGGGCCGAGGGCGGCAATGTCGATTGGGTGTTTGGTAGTACCCCTAGTACCATTATACAA
The DNA here is from genome assembly GCF_061612785.1 of Hesperophylax consimilis. Taxonomy (NCBI): domain Eukaryota; kingdom Metazoa; phylum Arthropoda; class Insecta; order Trichoptera; family Limnephilidae; genus Hesperophylax; species Hesperophylax consimilis. The sequence continues at coordinate 39,043,817 of NC_142841.1, forward strand.
ATCAGTCCAAGTTTCATAATGACAAACGGCGCGCGCTAGGTCACGAATGGAATTCATTGGGCGGTAGGTCATTTTCTTAAATTACCCTTTGATTGAGAATTGAGATACATATTGTTTAAAATCATGAAATAACTAAGTATTCATAATAATCTTGAAATACAAAGGGCGATCCACTCCGATTCGAGCGATACAATTATATTGTTATGTAACACCAAATAATTATTTTCCTAATATGAAAGTTAAGCGGTTAATAAGGGGTTGGTTGGTAAATATTGCCTCCAGACAGTATTTCGCCTATAATTTTATTATTATGAAGAGTTAATAAATATTAATGAAATTTAAAAAAAGCGACGTAATACAAATAACGGAGGTTTGCTCAACGCTCACATTTTAATTATTTCTAATGAACTTATTACTAAAATCTGAAATGTTTCTAGTGGGATCCCTGGGGATGTAAGTTATTTATACTTAAAATTAATAAAAACAGAACCTTAGCATTAAAATATTTTATATAAAACGGTTCGAAAATGGTATAAAAGTTTTACCACTATAATGTTAGCACCAGATTTTATTTTATAGACGATGAATTAGTAACTTCTCAAGGGATCCCTCTAGAAACATTTGAGTTATTAGTAATACGTTCGTCAGAAATAATTAAAATAAACCCCACGGAAATATCTATTTTCTAGGCCTGCTAGGGAAAAGTCTCACTTTATTTAAAAATAAAATCATTGATTACCTCCAATAAAAATAAACATTGAACTATTTCATAACATACTAAAAATTGTGCCTACTGTGTATATATGTATAATACGCCTTTTGGTCAAACTGTAACTTTATTAATTAATTAAGTACTTAAAATTATTATTGCTTCGCTTCCAGCTTCTACATTCACTCTTGAATTGTATAATTTAAAAAAAAAGCAAAAAAAATACCGATTTTTTTTTATTTGGCATTTTCAAAATATTGTATTAGCTAAAACCTAGTTAATAACCACTATGTAAATTGCCATCTATCAAAATGTCGAGGAAAAATTTAAAAACATTACATCTTCTAAGATTCCAGAATTTTCACTCATTTACACAGATGGTTCTAAGTCTGATAACAAAGATTGTGGAGCTGTGGTACACATTACCGAATTCGATTTAGATTTGTCTTATAAATTGCCTAAAGAAATTTCTATATTTACTGCAGAATGCTTCGCAATTGAACAAGCTTTGAGTCAAATCCAGCTTTTCAATATTCGACGAGCCTTACTGTGCACTGACTCACTAAGCGCAGTGTTGAAAATTTCCTTAAATATCCATAAACCAGAAGACTATATTACTTATAATATCAGAAACACCCTTAAATCTTTAAATGAATTGAATTTCGAGACAATATTGGTTTGGGTCCCTGGCCATTTAGGAATTGAGGGTAACGAGAAAGCCGATTCTCTAGCTAAACTTGGGACGATTTCTGGCTCTAATCCTTTAGATTTTAGAATTCCTATCTCTGACGTCATCCCAATTCTTAAATCCAACATGATTCGCTCCTGGGAAGAAAATTGGACTCATACGAAAACCCGAACTGGTGCTTTTTATGCTGGAATACAAAATCATATTCCAAGTAAACCTTGGTTCCACGGCAAGAAAAAATCCAAAAGATTTATATCCTGTATCTCGAGAATGAGAATTGGTCATTGCTGCATTGCATCCCATTTGTTTAAAATCCGGGTCCTAGATAGTCCACTCTGCCAGTGTAAAAATTGTTTCTTTAATTGTAAAAATCATTCATCTTTCAAAGGCATTTATCGTTTACTTATAAAAATCACCCACCAATCTCCCCTTAGTATTCCTTATTTACTTTCTCTCAACAATTCTCGCATTTTCTCAGTTCTATACAAGTTCATAGACTTGAATGACGTCAATATTTGAGATTTCCTATTCCCGTATAGATTTCCCATAAAATTATAACCATCTCCCTTAACTTTAACGGCACATAGCACTCTCTTTAGGGTGAATTGCCTAATACAAAAAAAAAAAAAAAATTGCCATCTCAACACAGGCGTTCCACACCTAGTGAGATGGGCAATACGACACTATTGTAACTAAATGTAATATTAAAATTAATAAAAAAAATAAATTTTAAAGATTTGATAGGGCAAATTCAACCGCCGGTCTGTTCAATACACCAGAGCCCCGCGTCGCATATCTTTGTGCACGGGTGCTTCACTTACGTCGTTATGGATCTGGCTTTATCTTAGGTCGAGGAGAAAGGCTCTCTACTAGCAAGCTGGAGGTCACGGGTTCGAATCTTTATTTGATTAATTTGTACTATTTCACATATTACTCATTTAAAATAATATGTAGTATGTTTGCGGCACGTTCCAGAGCGGATTGAAATTCAGAATTGAAATGGCTATGGCCGTGTTTGGTGACCATATCTGAATAGCCAGGTACTTCCCCACCTTCCTCTTCCCCATCTCCTTCTCCCCATTACCTTCAGCCTCAGAACATACTTTAATTAGGGATTCCATAGTCTCACTGGCGTCTGACGGTTGGGAGTAGTTGGAACTCTTGTGCGGTTTCACACAAAAAATAAATGCTTTTCATGATGTAATAGATTGAGCTGGCGCTTGGAAGATATTTTAGTTAGTGCTCTCAACAGATACGGTGCCTCAGCATCGTAATGTACGGAGATGTTGTCTCCGATATTTAATCTATCTTGCATAGCCTATCTTGGATCTTTCCATCCCCATTAACGTAACATTTTTCATCTCTTTTCTGTTTGCCCAGTTTTGCATCGCTATTGTGCATATATTGTATTAATTAGTAAACAAACTGTTTCCCAAATATTTCTCATATTAAATTGTATACAACAAGGACATACACAAACATAAAACAAGGAAGTGCAATGAAATCGGGCTACCAAAAAGGACAAGGCGAATACTCAGAATAGTATACAGGGATGAAGTACTATAATGCGCTGCCGGAAAACTTGTCTGCACCAATTGGAAGGTTCAAGATGTTGGGTAGGATACATCAAGCAGGAGAAAATATACCAAATATGCATGTAACAATTAATTAGTAATTTGAAACATAAACGTACAAATTACTAAAATAAAATTCATACATAAATTATTATTGTCAATAACTTTCATTTTCTTTGGTAGCTCATAGAATAATAAAATTCCCATTCAGCATTCAGAAGCAAAAATGGAGCCTGGTGAGTGGTCACATACGACTGTTTCCACAGCCGGCCGACTGAGCTGAAATTTTTTAAAAACCTTTTCAGTATGTACATATAAATTTTTACATTTTCAAAAAGTAGACTGAATGCTGTACAAATGAGATTCTTGAGGCGTATGTGTAGTAAAACCATGTATAATCGTGTGAAAAATGGGGAGATCAGAGTGACATTAAAAAAAGTACGCGAAGAAAAGAGTGAAAGGAGAATAGATGACGCACATGTGAGTGGAAGAAGTCGGGAACATTGCACTATTAAATGAATCAGATGCTAATGTCGGGGCCATGTCAAAAGTCATAATTATTTAAGGGTATCTATGAGACGATGTACGGATGTGAATGGGGCTAGAAGTGTGTGACAAGGCCGAGTTGTTTGGCGGTCTGTCCTCTCTGCCTACTCCTGTGGATAAACGGCGTGATGGTTAGATAGTTAATCAGTCCAGTCACAGTTGCTTGGAACCGGTTCTTTTTCTGTCAATGGAGCTGTCGATATCATATCTGCAAGGCACCGGTTATTTTTGAACAGCTTCCTTTTGAAGTAATCATGAAAAATAGAAATACCTATATATGTATCCGAGGAACCAAAATCTCAAACTCCAAACTACTAGCCACCCTTCCCACCCAGATTTTGAAAATTTTCTGTTTTCAGAAACTATTTTCAACAACTCTAAGTGGTTTTTTTTTCTTATTGATGAACTGTTTCCACATCAGTCTCCGGTAACTGGAACCGCAGTGAAAATCCACTTCAGTTATCAACCATTCCTTACTACGATAAAACTGACGATGAATGAATTGACAACGACTAAACTGATGATGGCTGAGCTGACCGATGTCTTCAGTGTGCCTCCGTACAAGGACGTCACGTGGGGGAAATGATCCAACCGACAAGGATCCCACTCACTCTTGTTAATACGTTTAGGTGCTCAATCTTCGCGTATGCCTCGTTTGATCACCTTGACCAGATAAAGTATACATATTAAGTGGTTCTTGACATTTTTATTTGTTATGTGATTCAGCAAAAGAGTCCTTACCTGAAGCCAGTGGGACTAATCTTGTCAATTTGGGAAATGTGAGTTTGTTGATTTTAACACACTGACGCATATCTCGACACATGATCGCCAGTTTCAATACACAACCTCCTGTCCCTATCTCGACATAGAAAATTACTCAGATTTTGTAAAAAAACGATTTTTTGAGAAACCGCACAAGAGTACCTCCCAACCGTCTAGAGCCAGTGAGACTATGGCATCACCAATTAGAGTATGTCGTGAGGTTTAAGGTAGTGGGAAGCGGAAGGAGATGGGAAAAAGGAAGGTGGGGGGAGTACCTGTCTATTTAGTTCTAACTGGCCGGATTTGATGACTTTTTCTCGCATAACATGACTGTCTTGTATTGACTGTCAATTCCTATTAGAATTATATAGCTTATACGTTGTTACATAAAGTTCGGTCATAGTCGGCAACACGACTTGTTCAAGATACTACACGGCAGAACGGATTTTCTAACCCAACATAACCAAAGGAATGGTGCTATTGAATGAAATTTCTAAGGGAGTAGATACTTAGTTGATTACCATTTGAATATCTTGTACTGTAAATGGATGATTAATCTAAAAATCTATTAAATTCACCAATACACTAAAATTATACAGGGTGTCTAAGTATACAATGTTTTTTTCTTCTTCAAACCAAGCAAAAAAAAATCTTTGAAATGCCATCACTAACTGTCCCTAACTACAACCCTCACAAGACCCTAACTATCCAATACCTACTGTTTTTTGAAGTGAAACTTCTTTACGCGCGTCATGCAATTTCGAGGACCGGAGTAAAACCGACTCATGACCGAAACGAAAATGCGGGTACCCCCACCACCGATTAAAGTTCATTTGATCTAGTCAAAGTTTTGAAGTAACATATAAATGCTTCTTAGCTCATCCCGACAACTGGCGTTGGTGGTGTAATGGTCAGCATAGTTGCCTTCCAAGCAGTTGATCCGAGTTCGATTCTCGGCCATCGCACATTATTTTTTTGTTTTTAACGCCTTTTTCATTCAATATCTTATTTTTTAGTAGGTCAGAACATTTTTTAAAAGAAAATAATATTGCAAAATAATAAAAACACTTATCTCACTGTGATAAAACATTACTCCGCTAGAGCGCGCTTTGCGTTATTGTGTTGGATTAAAATTATTATCTAATCCGTATATTATGATAATTGTATTACATTTATTTAATTAATTTATTTATTTTGATAATATGTAATAATTTACAGAAAAAAAAATTAAAACTATCTCCCTCTGATAAAATATCCGTTCGCTAGAGCGCACTACGCGATCTTGTGTGGGATTCTATTTCTGTACATTGTACATTATTTTTAAAAATATATTATATTTTGGGTGTGATGTAGGTAACATTATAAAACATAACAAGCTCTCATATTTTCAGAACCTACATAATATAATCAATTTATGCGGCTTTGCTTACAGTTGGTGCTCAGCGTGGTTGGCTTTCAATCAGTTAAGCGAGGTTCGATTCTCGGCTGTGGCATTTTTGAAGTGAAACCTTGTTGAGGTGGGGGAGCCGCTCACGAACGTTCTCTCTCTTCTCTTCTTTCCTCTCTCTCAGACACCAGCGAACTGCGCCACGCCAAGCATCAGCTGAAACTAGAAGTTTCACTTCTGTCTTGCGTAGGCTTGACACACCCACTTTTTTACTGTTTTTACGTTAATATTTTTTAATCCAAATAATGTCAGGAATCACTAGTTAAAGTAAGTCAACTACGTCCCTTGATACCCTGTATAGACAAAAAAACATCACTTAAGGCGATGCCATACGTAGTAATGCAAAATCATGTGTTTTTGGTTTGAAAATTTGGTCGCCTAGAAATGTTTCAGATGCTTTAATTAAATACTGCGAGTAGAATACATCTTGTCCTTTGAAATAATCGAGTATTTTTTATATAAGTCTTTTATAAGCCCAAAAAAAATAATGTATAGGCCTATGAAAACTGCTTTAAAGTTCAAAATCTTCTACTTACGAACCCATTTTCGGTTATGATTTTATTGTATAATGTGGCAAATTAAGTTATTTATAAAATGATCGGAAAAAAAATATATTTATGCCTGAACATCCACAAAATAAAATAAAAGGCACTTTTTGACCATGTTTTTTTCTTGCATAAATCAAAACAAGCGGATGGTGTTAAGCGGAAATTTAAACCTTATCGCCATCTACGTAAGGGTTGTTATTGATAGCGGCTCAATTTAAAATATTACACGACGTAGTGCATCGCTTTAATGATTTTGTCGATTCATCAAAACTAGTAGGTAAATTCATTCCGCTGTAATTTAATTGGTGATAATATAAATTCAAATCAATCGTAAAAATGAACACATCAATCTAAATAAATTCATTTCCAGTTTTGATTCATTGGTTGGCTTCTTCAAAATACTTGCATTTAGTTAAATTGGTCTCGTGACATTGACCTTATAAAACTGGCCACGATCAGAACCGGTTGCAATCGGACGACCTCCACTCATTGCACCCCACACCAGTAATACACGGCACAGGTATTCATTACACATTGACTCATGTCTAAATATTGATGATTATGTTATATTTTTTTACCTTTCTTTACATTAACCCTACATAGGAGGCTCTAAGGAAAATAGTTTTCCTTATTTCCTTATATAGGCTTATGTTATCTTTTGGGATGATGTGTGGAGGGTATTTTTTAAGGAAAGAAAGGAGAGGAAGTTCTGGGAAGATAAAAGGTATGAGGTTTAGGCTGGAATCTAGGGATCAGTCAAGAATCATGCAAGGCGATGGGTCAAGAGAGATCAGTTAGGACAGGTCAAAGGGTCTCCCCAAACCCGCCTCTCTCAATTTGGCACGCCACGCAGCTGGTGGGCAGACGGATCTTGAACACACCTCACCCGATGAACACCTACTAATCACAAAACGTGGCGAACCACTTGGGGACACCTATGGCAGAGGTAATGGTTATCCAATAATTGGTTCCCGGTGAGGCGATATCCAAGCCCGCCTCCCGAATTGTTAATTAATATTAAGTGTAATAATAATTATTCATCATTGAAAACAAAAGTGAAATTCAAAGAGATGCCACAAAAAAAATTAACCAATAATAAAAAAAAAGTAACTATGATTCATCTTTTTACAATTTTCGTGCGATCTCTTGGGCCGGCTAGTAGCCAATTTCAGAGAAATGCGTGTGTGAAAAGTTGATGGAATGCATTGTCATCGAATATGTCGGGAAGTGGGTTTATTTTCGCTTCCAAGATTTGCATTAATTTGTTTTCGAAATCAAAATCGAAATTCAAATATAGGTATTAGAAAATTGCTGGCACTTATGGAAATCGGGTCGATGAGGCGAGATTCTTTGAATGTTGGGATGTGGGTTAGTTTCCGCTTCCAAGATTTGCATTAATTCATTTACGAAAATTAATTCTAATACGAGTACGTGTGTTTAAAAATTGCAGGTAGTGATGGGAATCGGGTGAATCTCACCTCACACGCGCAAAATATTTCTGAATCCTAAGAAATTTTATTCAGAAGGAATATACTCCTCCCCACCGGGAGAATCATTATCAACTGGTTAGTCCTACAGATAGGAAAGATCTACCTACGACCTACGAGTTTCAAAATAGCTTAATTCTTTATACAGCCTAGTGGCAGTCTAAAAAGTGAGTGGCGGTATACCCCTCTTTTCTGAGTAGGTACCAGGGAGTGGAATCCGAGCTCTCTCAGAAGAAAGTTTGTTGGATGGCAATCGCACCTCGTATAGAGAAATCTGGACCCTGTCCAACATGAGGGAGCATCTCACGCTGTGAGGGTTAGATTAACATCTTTGGGGATGCTGTGAGGTGTTCCTTTATTGGGAAAGAAAGGAGTGAATTGCATTGCAGGTTATAGGAAGAAACAAAAAACCAGCAGACAATGCATAGTCAAGTTATTAAATACAAGAACGGAAAAAGCAAACATTTTTGCACAGCCTTGCGCAAATGTTTGGCCTGCAATTAGCGTGCCTCTCGGATGTTAACTGATATAGAAGGAACCAATGACAATAGTTCGTCGGTACACCTTCCATTGAAATACCAGTAGCGAAAAAAATTCTTGTGTTTTGAAGACAATCCATATCAACATAAATGAACAACAACAAGGATGGGTGTGTACTTTTGTTTTATTTGGCTGCTGACACGATGCTGACCTTGAACGCGATGATATTTATTTGCATTAAATAATAAACAACCTATTACCAAGGACATTCACAGACATAACACAAGAATGTGTAATGAAGTTAGGATACCAAAAAAGAACAAAGCCAATACACAAAATAGTTTGCTATACAAAGGAATGGAATATTATAATGCGCTGCCGGAACTATTAAGCCTGCTCCAGTCGATAGATTCAAACCGGATGATTAAAGAAAATATAATATTGTATGTATATAAGTAATAATAAATTGCGTATAAATGGACAAAATAAAATTAATAAATAAATAAAAATATTTCTTAATTTTTTTTTCTTTATTTCTGTCTTTACTCAAAAGTTCATAATTCATTAATTCAAAGAATGCTTCACATTCCATCTTTAAAAGCTCAGAGTAGTTAATCGTATGCTAATAATAAGTGTTACTTGCCAAGTAAGGTAGGTGGACTTAATAAGTGAAGTTTATATTTGATCAAGTTGAATGGCCCTTTCAGATTGATAAGTCCTTTTCAAGTGGTGGGAGACTCCTGACCCTCTGAAACTGTCAAATTAATTTATTAGTTTTTGACTTAGTCATTCGACCTTAAAATAATCCCAAATACCCTGGATATAGAATAGTGGTTTTATTAACGATACCTCAAATGAAATCAGTTGATTTGTTTCGTTATTCATTTGTTACTAACGATATCATAACTTAATTATTTATCAGTTATGGTGAAGAATTATTAATTATGTGTACAGTTGACTAATGATTTGAATGGGTTATTTCGATTGATCGAAATTATGAATATTGGTTTAAAAATTATTAACTCAATAATAGAACGAATCATTAGAATTATTATTATTTTTATATTAACTCCACACAGGAGGCCCTGAAGAAAATAATTTCCCTCAGGGCCTCTGTCATCTTTGGGGATGCTGTGTGGAGGGTCTTTTTGTGGAGAGGAAGGAGTGAACATGGATCTGAAGAGTCCCATGTTGTGGGAAACACAGAGGCCGGCAGTTCGTTCCACAGCCGAGCTGTTGAACTTAAGAACGAATCGTAGAAGCGACCCGTTCTCATGTGACAAGTGTCAACTGTGTACAAATGTTGGGCGTAAAATGATATCCATCTGAGATGAAAATTCTTAAATTTGAATAAAGAATCGTTATAACAATTCTAATACCAATAATGGACTGGTTTTAGGGGAAACATGTTAAGCTGCGTATACATTTGCGAGCCGAAAAGCGAACCGAGCCTCGAATTTGGGAAAGGAACGAAGCAACCGCAAGCGGCATTTCGCGCCATTTGCTGTAGCTTCGTTCCATTCCCATAATCCCAGCGTTTGCATTGGCTTGCGTTTCGGCTCACCAAACACCAAATAATAAGCACCACCCTGTTTTTTGGATTGGTAGTTGAAGACCACTTAGAGGAAATATTTGCATTTTCCCAGGAAGACCAGCATTGTATTTTTTGTTGTTTTTTTTTTCCTTAACCCCTTACAGGAGGCCCTGAGGAAAAAAAATCCCTCAGAGCCTGTGTTGTCGCTGTATAAAGGATCTTTTTAAGTAAAGAAAGGAAAGGAAATTCTGAGAAAGAAAAAAGTACGAGAGGTGGGTAGGAATCTGGTCAGTATAATATGAATGTATGAATCCATCCTTCTCATTGCGGTGTAAGGGGGTCGAGAGAGTCGGGCTTGAGAGATCAAAGGATATCCCTCAACAAACCCCTTTCGTTTCGACCCGCCACGCTGCTGCTCGCATCCGCCAACAAGAACTGGACGAATCTCACCACATGAATCTGGATACCCACCAAAAGTAACGAACCACTTATGATGACCTATGGCAGAGGTTATCCAATGAACGGTTTCCGGGGAGGCGATACCCACATCCGCCTCAAAACAGGAATAAAAAATGTTAATCTTGGAAGAAGTTTATTGTTTCATGCACATTCATATGCGTAATGAAGTATTCTAATTTATGACTCTGATTATTGAAATTGACACGATTGTCTGCCCTTTTCAATTAACTTTCGGATTATTGAATTATTCTCCTTGCTCAAATCCTACTAATTTCTTCATCGATCTGCTGCTCGGGTCCAAGAGTATTATTAATATCGCGTTTTATTCAGATATCGTCATTATTGCCAATCCGGTCACACATTGTTTTATTACTCGTACGCCTCATGGATTTCATAACCTCATTCAGTCCCTGTCAAATGCTTTCTGTACTACCATATGTGAGGTTGGTACAAGAATTCCGCTGTGGACTGCTAACTGCACGGAGAAAACTTACTGATATGAAATATTGCAAATTTATTGAAAATCTGGTAAAATTATTCGTATTACTATTAACAACGGCACTGCAGGTCTTTATCGACCAAATCGACAGATTTCCTCACAAACTATCAGTAAAATATTAATGTATTATGAGGATGTCGGAATACGTGTTTATAAAAATTTCAATATTTTTTCAATTTTTCATTATATTTATCAAGATAAGCGCAGCTGCATGAACACATGTTCCAATAAGAAATAATAATTTTCTTCTTTTATGTAATAACTAGATAAAATGATATCCTCACTGTGATCTTCCGTGTGGAGGATTTAATTTACATATTATGATGATTAAAATTTAGTAGTATGGATAAAATAAAGTATTTATAAATATATTAAATATTATTTTTTTCTGAAATAATTATAAATTTCATGGTTGTTTTTTTTGTTCAGTTGAGTGGTTTCAGTTTCAGTCTGTATTTTTTGTCTGTATATTTATTTCTGATCCCCTATGATTTGGATCCAGCTTTTTATTTTATTATTTTTTTTTTTTTATTTGGTACAATATTTTTTTACATTTCAAAGTTTTACAGTAATGTTGGCCTCACTGGGTGGCTTGCCCGTGCTGAGGCCTTCATTTTTATAATATGAAAATATAATCTAAATACAATCTACAATATAAGATAAAATAATACATTTAATATATATAATCTTGTGTGTTTGTATTGGGTGATGTGTGTTTATATTGGTTTTGTGTGTACGTGTAGGTTTTATTTTTATTTTATGCTATGACATTTTGGTAATATTGTCTTTTTTGTTATTTAATCCATTTTGTAATTTTGTGTGTGAATTTATTTTTATTTTCCTCAATTTTAATTTCAATTTTTAGACTGTTGAAAGCTTTTATAGCATGGTATTGGTAGTGTCTTTGTCCAAAGCTTGAATTTATTGTCGGAGTTTTTATGTTTTCTTTGTACGCTTGTCTAACTGGTCTGTTAGTGTTATTTTGTGTATGTTGAAATTTATTTTCTTTTGTCAAAAATGTAGTTTAGTAGTGTTTTAACGTATAATTGGCGTATATCTAGTACGTCACAGCTGTTGAATATTTGGTCTGTATCAGTCAGTCTATGTTTTTTTAGTACATATTACCTTTAAGATCGTTTTCTGTGCGGTTTCTATGTAATTGATAGCTGAGTTTGTTACTCCTCCCCAAGCAATAATTCCATATTCTATTATTGATTGGCAGAGTGCAAAATATATTGTTTTCAATAAATATATTTTCAATTTTATTTGAGATTTAAATGTTAAAATATTTTTATGAGTTTTAAATGAGAGTGGGATTTTGTTGAAGAGTTTAGTACCATAGTATAGGAAGCTTTTTTGCCCAAATGTTGTATGTTCTAGTTGCTTGTTGGATATGTTTTGACCCTGAAATCTAGTGTTTCTAATATATATGTTAGTTTTTATTTCTTGTTTTTGTTATGAATATAAAGGAGTATATGAATGTAATCAGTACTAGTTCTTACAGGGACTTTCATTCTTTCAGAGAATGGCATGCCATCACGTTTTTAACTGAATTTTAATAATTCAGCAATAGGGTAGACCGAGGCTATTCGGATCACTTTTTATGTTTTCTTGAACAAAATTAAAACTAATACATTTTCGAAAAAAAAAATTATTTAATATTAAGCTTTTATCATTTTTATATGTTTTAACTTTAATGATCAAAACATTAAGTAACTTAAAAAAAACATATGACTATTACTGTAGACCTCTCCACCGATCCGAATCACCCCATATATATGTGGTGATTCGGATCAGTGGTGGGGCTACTCGGATCAAACCCGAAAAAATAGTTAAGTATGAAAAAAAAACAAAAACCAAAAATAGGTTTTAGAACCCATAACTTATATGAAAGTATTATGACACTTATTACACTCTTATTGGCTTACACACCGCACAAATAAAAAACTTTACTAAACACTTTCTTGTCGTAACATTTTTTGTGGCACCATTCTTTGCAAGAAGAACATTGAATCCAATTTTCCTTTGCAGGATGTACAAAAGCTTCATTGCAATAAATTCAAAACCACTTTCTTGAAGCCGACGAAGAAGCTGTTATGAAAGATTTTTTAACTTTAAGTCCCGGGGTACCTTTTCCTTTGAACTGTAATTTTGGGCGGTTTTTGGTGGCATTCCAATCATAAATTCATCCTTCTTACTTTTACTCTTATACAGGACAAATGGAGGTATGAATGATCCAACTGCATTCATACAAGCCAAAACAGTTACATTTTGACCTCGCTCGACACTTGTCATTGATACGGGACGATTATTTAGGGACATGCCGGTTTTGTCCATATTATAAATGCATTCTGGCCTTCCTTGTAATTGACAGTCTCTTATTACCTTTTTCAGTGTGTCATAAAAATTTTAAATTTTGTCTGGATCCATTCCGTTAATCTTTGCTCGAGATAGTCCTTCTGGTTTTCTTATGGAGAGGTATGGATGACGCGTAACGATGAAACCAATCTTGACCTGCCATTCCAACTTCTGAATTAAATCTTCGTTGAGCTTTATTACCAAAACGATTACAATAATCAAAAGCGTATTTCCTGACCATTTTTGGAGTAATGCCGAATCCACGTTTAGATAAATAAACCAATCTTTCCGCAAACTGTTTTTCAGATTCAATATCTATTGTAGGTCTTGCTCCTGGATTAGAGATGATCCCGGTGATTGAAGTCGTATGTCTTTGTAATATCGTGTATGGGATTTCGTAGCTCACAGCAGCACTGCGTAATCCCATTTCATCGAATTTTACTTTCCTAACGGCTTCATCCATTGCAATTTTCGACCATGATTGATTAGTTGTCTTTTTCACATAATTGCGCACCATCTGTTTCAAATAAAAATATAAAACAATTAACGCATCGAATTTTAAAGGCATTCAAATATGATCCAAATAGCCCCCCCACCGTCGGTCCGTTTAACCTCACATTTATTAATATGATATTTACTCAAAGTAAAGTACAAAATCATACAAAATGCAATTTATTGCGCTTTAATTCTGTGTACTGTGCATTTGATTGATAAATATATAGCATATGAACATGACTAAATAGCTTACCTTTTCAGAAAAAACACTAAGAACGCAGAGAACAATATTACATCAGGCATTTATTTGAGACGTAACTTGTGCGATCTTCACACATATCGATTTTTAGCAGTCAACCCACGCAATCTGTAATATCGGTAATTTTACTATTATGGCATCCGGTAGATGGGGAAGCTATGTCTAAATTCTTTCATTGTCATTTGGTTACAATAGCCGAGATATATCCATATTGCTTAGCTTGATCCGAATAACTCACCTGATCCGAATAGCCTCGGTCTACCCGTAGACCGAGGCTATTCGGATCACTTTTTATGTTTTCTTGAACAAAATTAAAACTAATACATTTTCGAAAAAAAAAATTATTTAATATTAAGCTTTTATCATTTTTATATGTTTTAACTTTAATGATCAAAACATTAAGTAACTTAAAAAAAACATATGACTATTACTGTAGACCTCTCCATCGATCCGAATCACCCCATATATATGTGGTGATTCGGATCAGTGGTGGGGCTACTCGGATCAAACCCGAAAAAATAGTTAAGTATGAAAAAAAAACAAAAACCAAAAATAGGTTTTAGAACCCATAACTTATATGAAAGTATTATGACACTTATTACACTCTTATTGGCTTACACACCGCACAAATAAAAAACTTTACTAAACACTTTCTTGTCGTAACATTTTTTGTGGCACCATTCTTTGCAAGAAGAACATTGAATCCAATTTTCCTTTGCAGGATGTACAAAAGCTTCATTGCAATAAATTCAAAACCACTTTCTTGAAGCCGACGAAGAAGCTGTTATGAAAGATTTTTTAACTTTAAGTCCCGGGGTACCTTTTCCTTTGAACTGTAATTTTGGGCGGTTTTTGGTGGCATTCCAATCATAAATTCATCCTTCTTACTTTTACTCTTATACAGGACAAATGGAGGTATGAATGATCCAACTGCATTCATACAAGCCAAAACAGTTACATTTTGACCTCGCTCGACACTTGTCATTGATACGGGACGATTATTTAGGGGCATGCCGGTTTTGTCCATATTATAAATGCATTCTGGCCTTCCTTGTAATTGACAGTCTCTTATTACCTTTTTCAGTGTGTCATAAAAATTTTAAATTTTGTCTGGATCCATTCCGTTAATCTTTGCTCGAGATAGTCCTTCTGGTTTTCTTATGGAGAGGTATGGATGACGCGTAACGATGAAACCAATCTTGACCTGCCATTCCAACTTCTGAATTAAATCTTCGTTGAGCTTTATTACCAAAACGATTACAATAATCAAAAGCGTATTTCCTGACCATTTTTGGAGTAATGCCGAATCCACGTTTAGATAAATAAACCAATCTTTCCGCAAACTGTTTTTCAGATTCAATATCTATTGTAGGTCTTGCTCCTGGATTAGAGATGATCCCGGTGATTGAAGTCGTATGTCTTTGTAATATCGTGTATGGGATTTCGTAGCTCACAGCAGCACTGCGTAATCCCATTTCATCGAATTTTACTTTCCTAACGGCTTCATCCATTGCAATTTTCGACCATGATTGATTAGTTGTCTTTTTCACATAATTGCGCACCATCTGTTTCAAATAAAAATATAAAACAATTAACGCATCGAATTTTAAAGGCATTCAAATATGATCCAAATAGCCCCCCCACCGTCGGTCCGTTTAACCTCACATTTATTAATATGATATTTACTCAAAGTAAAGTACAAAATCATACAAAATGCAATTTATTGCGCTTTAATTCTGTGTACTGTGCATTTGATTGATAAATATATAGCATATGAACATGACTAAATAGCTTACCTTTTCAGAAAAAACACTAAGAACGCAGAGAACAATATTACATCAGGCATTTATTTGAGACGTAACTTGTGCGATCTTCACACATATCGATTTTTAGCAGTCAACCCACGCAATCTGTAATATCGGTAATTTTACTATTATGGCATCCGGTAGATGGGGAAGCTATGTCTAAATTCTTTCATTGTCATTTGGTTACAATAGCCGAGATATATCCATATTGCTTAGCTTGATCCGAATAACTCACCTGATCCGAATAGCCTCGGTCTACCCGTAGACCGAGGCTATTCGGATCACTTTTTATGTTTTCTTGAACAAAATTAAAACTAATACATTTTCGAAAAAAAAAATTATTTAATATTAAGCTTTTATCATTTTTATATGTTTTAACTTTAATGATCAAAACATTAAGTAACTTAAAAAAAACATATGACTATTACTGTAGACCTCTCCATCGATCCGAATCACCCCATATATATGTGGTGATTCGGATCAGTGGTGGGGCTACTCGGATCAAACCCGAAAAAATAGTTAAGTATGAAAAAAAAACAAAAACCAAAAATAGGTTTTAGAACCCATAACTTATATGAAAGTATTATGACACTTATTACACTCTTATTGGCTTACACACCGCACAAATAAAAAACTTTACTAAACACTTTCTTGTCGTAACATTTTTTGTGGCACCATTCTTTGCAAGAAGAACATTGAATCCAATTTTCCTTTGCAGGATGTACAAAAGCTTCATTGCAATAAATTCAAAACCACTTTCTTGAAGCCGACGAAGAAGCTGTTATGAAAGATTTTTTAACTTTAAGTCCCGGGGTACCTTTTCCTTTGAACTGTAATTTTGGGCGGTTTTTGGTGGCATTCCAATCATAAATTCATCCTTCTTACTTTTACTCTTATACAGGACAAATGGAGGTATGAATGATCCAACTGCATTCATACAAGCCAAAACAGTTACATTTTGACCTCGCTCGACACTTGTCATTGATACGGGACGATTATTTAGGGGCATGCCGGTTTTGTCCATATTATAAATGCATTCTGGCCTTCCTTGTAATTGACAGTCTCTTATTACCTTTTTCAGTGTGTCATAAAAATTTTAAATTTTGTCTGGATCCATTCCGTTAATCTTTGCTCGAGATAGTCCTTCTGGTTTTCTTATGGAGAGGTATGGATGACGCGTAACGATGAAACCAATCTTGACCTGCCATTCCAACTTCTGAATTAAATCTTCGTTGAGCTTTATTACCAAAACGATTACAATAATCAAAAGCGTATTTCCTGACCATTTTTGGAGTAATGCCGAATCCACGTTTAGATAAATAAACCAATCTTTCCGCAAACTGTTTTTCAGATTCAATATCTATTGTAGGTCTTGCTCCTGGATTAGAGATGATCCCGGTGATTGAAGTCGTATGTCTTTGTAATATCGTGTATGGGATTTCGTAGCTCACAGCAGCACTGCGTAATCCCATTTCATCGAATTTTACTTTCCTAACGGCTTCATCCATTGCAATTTTCGACCATGATTGATTAGTTGTCTTTTTCACATAATTGCGCACCATCTGTTTCAAATAAAAATATAAAACAATTAACGCATCGAATTTTAAAGGCATTCAAATATGATCCAAATAGCCCCCCCACCGTCGGTCCGTTTAACCTCACATTTATTAATATGATATTTACTCAAAGTAAAGTACAAAATCATACAAAATGCAATTTATTGCGCTTTAATTCTGTGTACTGTGCATTTGATTGATAAATATATAACATATGAACATGACTAAATAGCTTACCTTTTCAGAAAAAACACTAAGAACGCAGAGAACAATATTACATCAGGCATTTATTTGAGACGTAACTTGTGCGATCTTCACACATATCGATTTTTAGCAGTCAACCCACGCAATCTGTAATATCGGTAATTTTACTATTATGGCATCCGGTAGATGGGGAAGCTATGTCTAAATTCTTTCATTGTCATTTGGTTACAATAGCCGAGATATATCCATATTGCTTAGCTTGATCCGAATAACTCACCTGATCCGAATAGCCTCGGTCTACCCTACTCATTTTTCCCATGAGTTCTCGCCAGGTTATAAATTCCATCAACATATATGACCTCAAATACAGTGACAGAACGAATCATAATAATATTGATTTCCAGATTATATTCTAGATTAACAGGATATCCGACAGCTTTTTCGAAAGGTAAAGATAAAAACACGGCACATGTTATATGGATAAGAATATTAAATTGATCATATGTATGTAAGTCTTACATATAACATTTTTGTAGAACGGGTAAATGTATTCAAAAAAATCTCTTTCGTAATTTTTCAGTTATTATTCAAAATTTGTTTTTCATTCGGTGGATGTTCGTTTTGTGGGCAGTACCGAAAATTTTCAAAATCAGATATAATTTTGTAATTTTCCTCTAATTTTCAAAGTCTAGTGCGCAAACATTTATCGAGTAGCATCGACATTCAGCTTTAAGGAGTGGGAAAATGGGATAGGGGTGTTTTTTCCTGTTTGTGACCTTCCTTTTATTTTGAAGGTCAAGAGTTTAAATTTACATAGGTTTGGAAATAAAACTGTAGATTTGTATGCAAATCATATCCACGCCGCCCGGCCCGCCCGTTTGCCCGCCTTTCTGCCCGCCCACCACTTTTCCACAGATACTCCTCTTTATATTAATAGAAGGATTCACACGTGTTGTGGAAAAATAAAATAATACCAATGTTTGTACCTAATCAAAACAACATAATGGATATAATTAAAATGTAATGTGGAATCATTTACTTTCAAAAAGTACAGCAAATTTACGAACACTGTTTGGGTAAAATAAAATATGCACTTGGACATAATAATTGTGCTTTTGAAAACTTACTTTCATCTTTCTATGAGCCAACTCTGTGTTGCCATGTAAAACATTGTAACGATTGGAGCGCCCTCAATGTTTGTCTTTTATTAAATGTCAGACTGGATGCCCCTGTGATCTTATTACACGTGCTTTTTGTTTTCCTCTCCAAACAATTAATTTTCAAGGTTCTGACTTTCAGGAAACTTTCAGGATTTTCTCTGGGTTATTACGTCACTCAATCCTTATACAAGTTGAAGGCCGTAGTTCATTAGATCATCAGGGCGGGTTTGTGTAAGACTTAGTTCATGACACTTTTGAAGTTTTCGACTCTTGGGACCTCACGATAATAGAATATTTTCACAACCTTTGGGTATCGTTAAAAATTAGTAGAAGACTTAAAGTTTATTTTTCTTTACTTAAAATGCATAATTTTAATATTTTCTTAGTTATTGATTTAAAAAACAATCTAAAAACGCGTATATCTCAACGGTTCGAACTAGCTACCTGATGACCTGGATGACGGCTGTTCAAAGTTGGCAGGTGTGACGTCATCAACGTCATATTCGACATGGCGGCAAATCAAAATGGCACATTTTAAATCGTTATAGAAAATTTATTCGTCAACTTAAAAAATAAATAAAATGTCGAAATTTAATTTAATTTTGTAAAAATACTTGGGCGGAATGATTTTTTATTTATTTTTATATTAATCCATATATATATACATAGACATATGAATATTAGTAGACCTGCCCTAAGTGATTAAAAGCGTATTATCCCCACTCCCCATACCGGTTCCATTGGAACCGGCTGTGCTCGCGTATGGCCTCAAGTGAAATTTGAAAACGTGACGTCATCATTCTTGTGCGAACTATGTATCGAGGCATCATCGGTTCATTTTACGAAATAACACGGCAAAATGTTGACTTGCACTATGAAAACTTGTAAAAATAGATGTGAAAAAGTGAATAAACCCAATTGTCGTATTACATTCCATATATAAGCATTATTTTACTTTATTTTAAGCATATTCACATCGTATAATATAGATCAGTTTTAGAAACATATACTATCACATCGAGAAACGTCTGGACGCGAAACACAAAGCTGGTTGGTTGCTGGGAAGTAAATTATGAACATTTATAAAAGTGTCTTAACTAAATACTTAAACGTAATATTCGACTCTGAAAATAGAACCGAATTTTTTTGCCGAATTTGGACTTCGCAAATTTGTTCATAACGTGGCGAGTAATTTGCGCTCCCATGTAAAAATGTCTATTCATTCAAAAGCAGATTTTACTTTTAAGAAGTAAATGGTGATATTATAATGCGAGATGCCTATTTACTGTCAGATTGATTTATTGACGAATCACAGTCAGCCTTACGCCCTTCGTTCTTCAACAGTTGATTTTACCCATCGCCATTATCTTCTCGTCTATTAATTCCTATGTCTGTGTATATATATAATGAATGAACCTCACTAAATTCATAACATTCTTAAAAAATAACGTTCGAAGTCAGAATACTTATTATTTGATTGACATATGATTTTTCATCACATTTCCTTATTTCGTCTAAGTAGTTGCACTTTATCAGAAATGCTTTTATTATATTGTTTCCCATTTTTAATTTGATCTTAAATTTTCGATGGCGTTATTTTATTGGACAATGTTATAAACAATTCCTAACACTGTAAAACATTAATGTGTGTAGACTTTTTATAAAGCAATTAAATAAATTAAAACAGTTGCAAATTTTCTTAGACGCGAATCGCATGAAACTCCCGCTCACCGATTTCATGATGGCACACTTATTTACTAAAAAATGCCCAACCCAAGAAAAGAATGATAAAAGATACCAAATTCAAAAATGAGCATGCATTAGTGTCGAATACCTAATGTAGGAACTGCTCGCGTAAATAATTTTTATTTCCTGGCAAGGTTCATCATTTGGCAACACCGAAACGACCCCACAAACTATTACGGCAGATTTTGGAACTTCATTCTGATCTGAGTGTCCCTCCGCTAAGGGCGCATACTTCCTCCCTGTCTTCGCCTTCCGATAAACTTGTCGCGTGTATCTTGCGTTTTAAATAATGAACGATTGTTCATACTTAATTGATCTTCACAATCCGCGACGCTTTTAGCACCTGCGTTGAGTTAAGCCGCAGTATTCACATCGCTAAACTACTAAACTGGTAACAAATTATTATAAGCAATAATTAGTCGCCTGAAATATCCATAAAAAAATAAAATATCTCTGACGGGATATGAACCCGCACCTTGTGATGTCCGGTCAGGTGCTCTGGACCACTGAGCTACGTCGGCTTATTCCCAACCCGCCAAATAATTCAATATGTACTAATACTTCAATCAACAATTACTGATTATTATATTTTAATTTAATAAAGTTGGTTGTTTGCAGACGAAAAAACAGGTGCGGGTTCAATTCTCGTCGGCGGCATTTATTTTTACTCGGGGGATATTTTCAATTTGTATGGATATTTCAGGCGACTAATAATTTTTTTATCCATTGTGCTATGCTTAAAAACTTCGTCTTATAAACATTAGTTTATCATTCAAAAATACTAAACTGGTAAAAACACTCAATCTTTCTCACGCATTAAATGTTGTTTACCCCTGCCAGTGTTCATTCAGTTTAAGGAAACCAAAATCTAGGAAACAAAAAACACATATTATCCGATAGTCATCGAAATCAAAACATGTTCAATAGTTCGAAGTTGCAATTGGTAGCTAAGCTAAATAGATATGTAAATAGCAATGATATTTAATGGGACCATGACCTAGGCAGCCAGCATTCCTATGAAATTCAGTTGAGACAGCGATGAGGTAATGAATTTAATGGCACTTGAGCTTGGTGCGAACGGTTCACGCGCTATTTGCAATATTATTGCACTCTACCAAGGCACCTGGTACCAAGGATGCCAACTTGTGTCAATCCTTTATCCTTGACACAGTTGGCTAATTAACTTCAAATACGAGGAGCATTTAATGATAATTGTCAAAAATAATGGGCGTTCCAAGCAGCGGTACACATATCAGTTTTCTTAAGGGTTTTGCAAAATTTATTTGTCATTGATTGAATTTTGTTGTAATTGGTCTCGGGTGGTCTTTTTGGTAGATTGAAGTTAATTTTATTTGATTGATTTGTGTTATTTCTTGAAATCGCTTTAACCGTTTTTGGTGACCAGGTCTGGATAGCCAGGTTCTTCCCACCATCATTTTCCCCATCTCCTTCCTCTCTCCCCTACCTTTAGTCTCACAACATACCAAATTTGGGATGCCATAGTCTCACTGGCTTATGGTTGGGAGCAATTGGGATTCTTTTGCGGAATTCACATAAAAATAAAAATAAAAGGTGGTATGTGAAAATAAGTTTTCATTTGTTCAATATTAGAAGAAAATTTGCTAATTTTGGAAAATTGGTAAATATTTAACCTCTTTGGAAAAGTCAAAAAAAATTTTTTTTCAGTAAAGTGTGAAATCTTAAATGAAGAATACAATATCACTCGGAGAAAAATTAGTATTGCTGATTTATTAAACTCCGGTTAACGAGATTGCAAGCCGATTAATGTTAAGCTTTTAGTACATTTCTAATATATCGGAACACGTGTTCATGCACCTGAATTTGCCTGATAATATTTAAAACAACACGCGACAATGTAATGATTTTGGTGAACACGTGTTCCGATATCACGATAGTACATTCCTTTTTTACTAAAAGTTTGACAGGAAATCTTTCAACTAATTCATTAAGGGCCTGCAGTCCCGTTTTAACCGGATTGCGAATAATTATAAGAGATAATAATAATAGACATTCTTTAAATTAGCAATATTTTATATCAGTAAGTCACAAATCACAGCAGCAAATTGTCAAATTTCATCAGAATAGGTTGTTTTCTATTAAAAAAACCTTGCTGTGTTTCATGTTTCGTCTTAATTAGTATTATCTTCTTCTTCAATGATATAGTACATTGGCGATGTATAAACTTCAAAAGTTAATGAATAACTTGTTCCAACAATGAATAAATAAATATGAATTAATAGAACGGTGAATGTAGGCAAAACATAAAATGAAGAACTGAAAAAAAATTAGCAATCTAATTAAAAATTACTTGTGCGCTACACGACCTCTGGAATCGTAACCAATCTTTGCTCCTATCCCGCTCCACCCTGCTTCACCCCTGTTGATATGCCATTGGTTCCAAGATCGCACTGCAAAAATAATTCGCAGGTAGGCACAAGTGTGCACGAATGCATAAAGCAATTACCCAAATAGCTCGCGATTGCAAATAACTAACACGAGTTAGGTCGTATGATTATGATGCCTGATTTAGGACTTATTACATTTACTTAGTAACAAACTAAGCCAATTTTATCGACGCTAGGAACAGATCTAGAAAACCTGACCTATTTTTGTAATTTTCACATTGCTTTATTAGTTCTTCATATTTATTTTACTTTTTAATCAATTTCAAGCAATTCCGAAAACACCATCTTCGAACATAGAGTCTAAACTGCATTGCGAGTTCGGATATTCAAGTACGAATTTATATATCGATAGACATTAATATAGTTTATAATATAATAAACAAGAAAAAATATAATTGTTAAAATTTTTTTTTTTTTTTAAATTTCTGAAAATATCAAAAATAACAATTTCACTATTTTAACATCAATATGCATGAATATACATAAAAACCAATTAATTTGAAAAGTTATTTTAATAAAAAATTAGTCGCCTGAAATATCTCGAAATTCGAACTGAACCCGCACCTTCTGATGTCCGGTCAGGTGCTCTGGACCACTGAGCTACGTCCGCTTATTCCCAACACGACAAATAATTCAATATGTACTAGTACTTCAATCAATAATTTACTACTTATTATATTTTTTCACCTATTTTCAATTTTAATTTTTCTATTTTCAATTTGTATGGATATTTTAGGCGAATAATTATTGCTTATAATAATTTTCTTATCCTTTGTGCTATGCATAAAAAACCTTGTCTTATTTTTTTTTTTTTTTTTTTTACAGTATTACCGCACAAGAGTCCCAACTGCTCCCGTCTGGAGCCAGTGAGACTATGGCATCCCCAATTGGGGTATGTTGTGAGGCTGAGGGTATTGGGGAGGGGAGGGAGATGGGGAAGAGGAAGGTGAGGAAGTTCCTGGCTATTCAGATCTGGTCACCAAACACGGCTAAAGCCATTTCAAGCAACGTTTCAATTCTGAATGGTGGTCTTACACCAGGGCGATACTGAGAGTATCTTCCACTCTGGAACGTGCCGCAAATATACCATATATTATTTTAATTTTAAATTAATTAATTGTGAAATAACACAAATTAATCAAATAAAATTTATTTGCGCACGCCGGGTTCGAACCCGCGACCTTCGGATCTGTAGTCAAAAGCGTATACCACTAGACCACGCCGGCCGTCAAATAAATATGATTTAAGATTTTCATGTGTTAATAACACATCTGCCCTGATGATGGACACTGCAATGCTGTCCGAAACGTTGGCTAAAGAAGGAGTTAGCGCAACACGGCATAATACCCCAAAAACAAATAGCAAAAATTGTCTTATAAACATTATTTTATCATTAATAAAAATAATAAACTAATTTGACACTTATTTTCGAAGCGTCATGTATCCAAGTTACCCGATTTAAAAAAAAAATGTGATGAATATAGCGAGAATTTAAAAATCACCCCGTATTACGGTAATCGAAAGCTATTCGAAAATGCTTTTCAGTAAAATATATGAAAATAGATGACTGGTAAGTATATGCAATACAGATTTTTTGGTGTCCAATTAATCTGCCCCTGTTGCCCCCAACTCGCCCCTCCCCTGAACGGAAGTAAGTGTTGGATGGCGTGAATATGAAGTGACCAAGATGGGAATATGCATAAATAAGTGATTTTCAAACTTGACGAGGTCGAACAGTAAAATGCTAGTTACAACTAATTGTCGTCAACATCTCGTCAAATTAAAACACAATAGCAAATCGCGAGAGTTTCTCAAGGCATTCAACACATCACCGCCGTTGCACAAAGGTTCATATTGTAAATTTAGATGGCCAAAATATTTGTAAATTAAAAAAAAATTAACACTTTACATATGATCTTATAATACCAATTAGGCAATTAACCTTCCTCCATGATCTGCTGAAATAAAATACTTGAATAATAAAATAAAATTGTGCTTTAGAGACTCCATTTCATATCATTTTTCTAAGAAAAAGTAAAACTTTAAATATTACTTAATATTTTAAATTATTTAATCATCACGGCCTCCGTGGTCGAAGGGTAAGGCTATCGACTAGCAAGCAGAGGTCGAGGGTTCAAATAGCGCAAGTAAATTGAATTAATTTGTGTTATTCCACAATTTAAAATAATGTATAGTATATTTGTGGCACGTTCCAGAGTGCAAGATACTCTCAGTATCGCTCTTCCCCATCCCCTTCCCCTCCCCATTACCTTCAGCTTCACAACATACCCCAATTGCAGATGCCATAGTTAGGACAGTTGGGATTAGGACTCTTGGTGCGGTTTCATATAAATAAAATATAAATATGATAAAAAGGATTAAAAGACCCACGCATTTTTTAGATAGATTTTTTTTTTACATTTCCTTTTATTTCTGTATTTTTATTTTATATCCATCACCTGTACCTATTTTATAACTGTTCCAAACTAACAAAACCTTTAATTTAAAAACGAGAGACATGTGTGTGTTTTTTTTTTAATTTACTTTCAACATTTAATAAAAAAAAATTCTTTTAGACACTCTTCTGAATAAGTTTATTTTAAATTTTAGACATTCCTAGGAAATTTTGGAAAAAAGTAATTAATAAAGGCTGTTTTCACTAGGTACATTTTCTTCGGTCTGAAACAACACTCTAACTCACTGAAAATATTAAAAAAAAATAATTAAATTTAGTGTGCTTTGAAAATGGTTTTCCACAGATTTTTTTCAACATATTAATTCAGGGAAAATACATAAGCGGTTGGTTTGGTCGCACAAATGTGACCAATGGCCAAGTTACCAAAAGTGTAGAAATCGTATTTTGGCCACCTATTGTTGTGATTCATACGTATGTGCGATAGTCTGTCCAAAACTGAATAATAATATGGCATTCTCATCATAACCGCTCTAGATCTCCCAAATTGACGCTGCATGTTTTATATTCTTTATGTTATTGTAATTCTATGCCGTTTCTTTCTTTAATTCTACGATTCTTTATTCGTCTCCCGGGCCTAGCGGTCACACACATCTCTCGGAACAGTAATGAGTAAATGAGTTCCCGCGCAATTTTACGGCGCCATTGTGAAAATTATTGTGAACCGTTTGTTGTGTCTCTTGGCTGTGACCTGATCCGTTATGTATGCTAATCATGGTGGATCGCGGATCAGTGTCTCTGTCGGTGTTGGACCGTAGGGCACTGTAGGCCGCCGCCGAGAAAACAGGCATTGCTTCTTGCTTCATCAATATGGACAAATGCGACACACGACAGGGACTGCCAGTCTGCCTGCTGAGCTGTTTACCATTTATTAGTTACCAGGGCCGCCGCGACTCTAGATAATGAACAAATCTTAATGCGTAGTGTAGGTAGGCGCATCCTCAAAATACGGTAAAATAAACCAGCGATAGAGATACTTCATGAAAATATATAATATGATAGACGCAGTGCTTATGGCATCGAAGGCTCCGTGATTGTGCGCGAACTACAGGCTGCAGAGTGATAATTGTTTTTATGATAACTAACTTCTTCATAGATCAGACAATAGCAACCTACGTTTTTATATTGATATAGGTTTGTCAAAAGACAGTATGGTACTACCTACATATAATCATGGGCATCAGATACACTGATATTTCATTGAAAGATGCTCCGAGGAACTAGCATCATTGATCCTTTTGGCACCGATACACAGTCGAGAAACACGCCAAAAGGGGGTCTAACATTTTACATAGTTTACACTTGTCTTGAGTTGAAAAGCTTAGCTGTGTAATGATTTGCTGGCCTGTAAAGATGATATGGTCCCGAAGGAAGTTATTACTGATAAAAAAGCCATGTGCTTTCGAGTTCTTGAAGATTACCAATATATTATACCACGTAGTTTTCTGGGATATCAAATTCATCTAAAATTATCTTAAACATAATAATATTTTATTTGATTAGGTATTAATTAAGTGGCGGCCGGTGCAGAAGCAACATTCACATGGCTGCCTCTTGGTTCTACTGACTGTGTGCGACGCACAAGTTGAACACAAAACTGTAGCGCCCCTGCATTTACTATTTACCGGAAACCTTGAAAACTGTTTCTGGGCACGGTGCTTGTCGTGTTGGTGTACAGTGTACGGTGTGTAGGCCAATTCTTCAGGTAGATGCTTGCTTCTATTGTCACTGCTAGTGGAAGTTATTCGATATCAATCGTAAAGACTTCGTTTGATACAGACTCATGGGCAAGTAGTACATTTGGACTGATATGGAAATATGAAGACCGATTGGAGGCCGTGATCATTTAAAAGGAAAGAAAATTACGGTGTCGTTCGGATATCAATGCTAATGTATAAGTGAGGCATGGAATTAACCAACGAAGGTAAAAATAGACTTAATGCGGTACCTACAAATGGGATTACAATTACAAATGTGGAGGTCCGAAAATAAATAATGCTGGGCCAAATTGATTTCATCAAATTATTAAACCTATTCAATTTATTGGGATGACTTTTAAAGGTTATAAAAAAACCAAAAAATCAGATATTCATACTCGAGTTACTATTTAGGTTACAACTATAACATTGTAAGTATACAAAAAAATGGCAAGCAAAAAAAAGGAATTAAATGAGGATATTTTAAACTCTTACAATTAGCTATAAGATCGATAAGGATGATTGAAAGTGGCTCAGTGGTTAGAGTGTTATCCAGGTAAGGCAGAGGTCCTCCGTTCGATCTCTACCTTCCGTTACCTTTATATTTTCTGTGTCTTTTTCTGTTTAATGTTTCTTTTAGATGTATTACTAATATCTACATTTTAAGTGACATTATTAAATTATCTTACTGCAGCGGGTTTTGATCTCTAATCCAGACGCAAGAGCCCGCACTGAGAAAAATGAGTGTTGCTAAATTATAAAGAATCTCTTATAATTATTGGTAATCCGCGTAAAAACAGGATTGCAGGCCTTAAAGAATGAATTAACAGGTTTCCCGAGGTGTTCATGAAAATCCTAATATTTTCGCATTTCGTCATTATATATTATGTGTTAAGTGGCACGTGATCAAGTCAGTGCCATTGAGCACCGACAGCGGCGATTATTGTTGATACTCGAGAGAGACCAGCTTCTTACTGTCGCGTGTTTTTCAATCTAAAGCTCACATTTAAAAAAATTAAACAATCATACTTCGATTAGTTCTTGCGCATAACAGATTTCGTATGTAAACGCCGAGTGACTTTTTAGCGACACCACAGACGCGATGTCTAAAAGCCCCATCATTCTGAATCCAATTTTCCGCTATTTTAAGTGACCATGACCATATTCGGATAGCCAGGTGCAACAATTATCCAATCCTCATTCCCTTACACCATCCCAGAAGATTAATTACACCACTTACTCCGAGCAGTTGGAACTCTGGTGCGTTATCACATAAATTTAAAAAAAAAACCCTCATTTGTGACACGATAGGTGATCTTATCAACAAGTCCAGTTTAGTAATCTGATCTAATGCTTTGTTATTGTTAATGTACACAATATACCTACACACTATAATAAGTAGATCAATATAGCAATATTACTGCAACTTTGAGAACGTGATGCAATTACATTGTTCTATTTGACAAGTCAAGGTGAGGTTAAACCCGCCACAGTAGGCCACAGTTCTGTTGGACCGGTGACTTGTGTAAATCTTCGTCAGTTGTTTTCAGTCGCAGGTCTAGTTTTCTTTGTCACTTTAAAAACATTGTATAATCATTACAATTATTATTATTGTAGTTGTGAAACGACTAGCATGTACTGAAGTTAACTGCGTGTTGTTTTCCAAATCTTGTTTACCATTTGCCTGCGAATAATCTTTTATCTTTTGGTGAGTTGTGATTTCGAGACCAAATATTCATGAAAATAAGAGCAAATCAATGACAAACTGATAACTTTACTGTTCGTGTATTTTTTTTGTAAAACACACACTTACGTGAATTTTTTAATGATGGATTTTTGCGAAAGATGATTGTTGTTTCATTACAATTAAAAATTTGTTTAATTCCCAGAAGAAGAAGATATTACTAACAAATCCAGACGAAACATGAAACAGAACAAGACACAGCTAATAAAAGGTAACGGTCACAACTGGGAATCGAACCGAGGATCTCGGATCTTACAGGAACAACTCTTTTAACCACTAAGCTATTTAGCCCTGATCATTTTCCGCCATTTTGGTTGATCTCGATTCGTCTAGATAGACGGAGAAAAATTACAAATTTTGAATATTGCTAAAGAATCTCTTGTTGAATTGGTTATACTGTTAAAAAGGGGATTGCAGGCCTTTAACGAATGAATTAATAGGTTTATGATAAACTTTTAGTAAAATTCGAATATATTTTCATGATTACGGAACACGTTTCAATAAAAATCATAATATTTTCGCATTTCGTCATTGTATATTATCAAAGCAAATAAAGGTGCATGAACACGTATTCCGATATATTAGGACATTACCAAAATTTAATCAGGGAACGGCCTGCAATCCCGTTTTTAACTGGATTTAGAATAATTTGAAGAGATTTTTAATATTATTTTTAATGATAAGCTAATTTTGTTTACGAGAAAAGGTATTTATGCAATAATTGTTGCTTCAAAATATTCTGTTATCCTTTGTGCTCTGCACAAAACTAAGTGACGTAAACATTTGTTTATCATTAAAATAATGGTAAGCTTGTCGAATTCCGCTGCATGCTCTTTAAAAAAACAACACTTCATTTCAACTTACATACCGAATGGAGACAACTATTTAAGTCG
The DNA here is from genome assembly GCF_061612785.1 of Hesperophylax consimilis. Taxonomy (NCBI): domain Eukaryota; kingdom Metazoa; phylum Arthropoda; class Insecta; order Trichoptera; family Limnephilidae; genus Hesperophylax; species Hesperophylax consimilis. The sequence goes on from NC_142841.1 coordinate 39,073,366, forward strand.
GTGGTTTAGGTAAACATGCACAAAACAGGTTTTTAGGGTTTAGTTTTAATTTTATTAGTTTGTGCCTATTTCCTAATCTTCTAACTTAACTTTGATTGAAAAAAAGTAAAACATTAATGAATCTTTTACCATCTCCCACCACATAATTAGTTATTTCTTGCAGTAATAAATTAAAAACAAGGGCTGTTTATAGTTTTGCGTATCGAGGGTGCAGCGGAATTTGAAAAGATTAATAAAATAATATTATTTGACAATTCAGAATATTTATATGAGTATTTAATATCTCGAGCCATGTGATTTAGCATTATCAATGCCTTTCCTACAAAAATAAAGTTGGTTGTTTTTTAGTGAAAAAATCCCTAATAAGCAATAATTGCTGGATGAAAAATAGCAGTACATGTTAAATAATTTGACGGGTTTTCAACTGGTAGAGCACCTGACCGGCAGTCAGAAGGTTGCGGGTTCAATTCCCGTCGGCGGCATGTATTTTTTTTCTTCTCGGAAGATTTAAAAAATTTTATTTGTTATTCAGGCTAGTAATTATTGCTTAAAAATAAGATTTTTAATAAATATGCAATACTCATTTTTCCCCGCGTACAATCCCTGATATTTAAAAATACGTATAGGCGATAACTTTTAAACCAAGACAAAAATAAAATTACACACCGAAAATACGTTGTAAGTTAAAAACCGATTCATTTTAAAATCCATGGAGATGGTGGTAAGTGGTAAGTTTAAATTAATTGTAGCTAACCGAAGCGCCTTAAATCTGCGTGAAACAAACGGAGAATTCAATCCCAGACTGAAATTCCAATTGGGGCATCTGCCTCGCAACTAGTGACTTGTGATAATGATGCTACGGAGCGAAGAAATGATAGGAGGCCGCGAGGATATTGTAATTGCATCGTAAATTCACTGAGGGCATCTTTAACACTTGTTGGCCCGGTTCGCCGAAATTCCAATTGCAGGAGATGGACCAGGGATGGACGATGGCCGCTAACTCGTGAACTTATTACCGTAGTTCGAATCGCCTTCAGGAAGGCTTTGCTTGGTTGAATGCACGACGTGAAGATGGTTGTTTAAAGGTGGACAATTAAAATAACTCGTTGGTTGAATAGGTATGCAATGCATGGTTTGTTCCTGTTTTGATAATGGGACGATGGTATGGCTCGCATAATGGGAGGGATGAATTCAAACGTCCGTCACTTCTGGACACACTGACCCCCAGATTCCAACCCACCCCCCATACTTTTTTCCTTCTCAGATCTCTCTCTCCTTTTTCTCCTTAAAAACCCTACACACAGGATTTCCAAAGATGACATAGGCTCTGAGGGAAATTATTTTGCTCAGGGACTGTTGTATAGAACCAATTTAAAAAATAATAATACCGAGATGTCCTAATTAAACATGAAAAAATCGTGGCCACATATGTCTTCATAGAAGAAATTTCAAATCTTATTTTGGAGGTGCTGTAGTAACACTGACACAGAATAGTGCGATTCTTGTATGGCGTGAAAAAATGCAACAGATAACAAAAAAAATTTCAGAATATACGATAGTGGAATTTGAATTTCTTCCAAAACTCACCAACTTCTGAATGTGTTACTGATACAAAAACAAACTCCACATTATACTGTACACTTTGGTATTATTTATTTATTTATCCTCTGGCTGATCGGTTCTGAGATATCTTGTGCAGAAATGCTCTTGCCTTCTGGAAGCTGTGTTTATTTATGCACCTATGTATATTATGCGTAAGATGCAAGTGTGTATAATGCACATTATATTTTGTTACCCTTGGAACAACAACCTTGGAAATCGCACAAATGAATGTAGATATTTTTTATAGGTACATCAAGTGTAAAAGACTTTTATAAATTCTGTCAAGAAGCAGATAGAAGCTGTAGGTATATTTTTTATATCTGGTCGTCAAGTTGTGGATAACTGGAAGTGATGATATAAAGGTAAAGGTTTTTATGTAACCAAGCACTGTACCCGTTTCTAAGTGGCGAATGCCGATCATCTCGACGAACGACTGCCCCAGTGAGATGAGAGGTTTATTTTGCGCCTTTATTTATTTTTATTTTTTTATTTTTTATTTATTGCTTGTAAATTATTTAACATTATAAATGATAACAATACGCAGACTTATATATATAATTTTTTCGTTTTTTATTCTACTACTCCATAAGTTGAGCTCCAGGAGCTCGTGTTTATGGGAGGAGTATTTACCTTTAGTTCTAATGATTTTTTAAACAATAATAAAAAACTTTTGATATAAATACAAACATAATAATTAACATAGGTACACAAATTAGAAAAGTGTGTTTTTAAAGATAATTAAAATAATATATCTTCTTACAGATTAAGTAAGCATGAGGAAATTAAGGGTACAATATATCAGGTAAACAATTAAGAAAAAATGTTTTTTAAAGACAATTAAATTAATAGATATATATATTTTTTTACAAATTGAGTAAGTGTAAGAAAATTAGGGGTACAATATATCAGTATCCAATTTTAGGGACTTAATTAACTTTTTGAATTGTTCATAATTCACAGTTTCGGTTACACTAATTTTATTTTTGGACAATAATATATTGTACCATCTCACACCTAAATACGAATAGTGGTGCTGAGCCGTGGTCGTTCTAAGCATAGGAATGGCTATTAAGACATTAGTTTTGAATCTATTGCTTATGCTATCTGAGGGGTGAATTTTATAAATAAAATATTCTTTATAAATTTGATATAAGGCGATTCTCTTATACAATTCTGTGATAGATGGTACGTTAAATTCCCGAAATATCTCTAAAGTAGGGGAGTCATATGGTTTCCTAGGGATGATTTTTATAATTATTCTTTGAATTGTAATTATGGGCTGTAAAGAAGCCTTAAAAGCCCCTCCCCACCCAATAATCCCGTACTGCAATATGGATTGAATTAATGCATAATAGACAATTTTGATAGTTTTCTTATTTAAAATATTTCGTATATTTTGGAAAATATAGATAAGTTTTCTTATTCTTTCAACAGTGAGATTAATATGGTCTTTCCATTTAACATTTTTATCTATTAAGATACCAAGATATTTTATATTAGATTTATGATTTAGTTTCGCGCAGTCCGTATTACATGTACCGTCATTTACACAATTTTTAGAATGAATTGTTATGTTAATTAGGTTATTTGGCACATCTTCTTGTAGAGTGAAAGGAATACAATATGTTTTGTCTGTGTTGAGTGATAATAAATTGCCATCGAACCAATTTTTTATAACCTTCATATCTTGATTGGCTGCATTGATAATTTCGTTCCATGTTTTTTTTTCGATAATTATTGCAGTGTCGTCAGCAAAGGATATAAGTTTACCATTAAGTGATAATTTAAACATATGGTTAATTATAAATAAAATTGGTCCAATAACAGTCCCTTGGGGAATTCCAAATTCTAAAATTTCATCCACGCTTAGTGAGTTATTTAATTTTACTTTTTGGTTTCTTTGAGTTAGATAGCTTTGCAGCCAATACCTTACCTTACCAATAATACCGATATCATTTGATTTATTTATTAGTTTTGTATGGGAGATACTATCAAAAGCCTTACATAAATCAGTGAAAATGCCAAGGCATTTATTTTTTTTATCTAATTCACGGTATATAGTTGAAGTTAGTTCTGCAATGGCATCATGAGTGCCTAGTTTCTCTCTAAATCCAAATTGGCTAGAACTAATTATTTTATTATTTTCAATACAGTACAAAAGTTGCTTTTTTACGATCTTTTCGAAAAATTTTGCAATGTTTGAGACAAGAGATATTGGTCGATAATTTGATATTTCTTCAGGGTTGCCAGATTTAAAAACGGGTGTTACAATAGATTTTTTATAAAAATCTATTATCCCATAACTTTGAGGCTAGATCTTACAAAGTGCCAAATTTTCTTAAGACAAATATGTGCAAAACTAATTGAAGAGATATGAAAAGCTTTAGAAATGCACAATTTAACCCTTGGAGAGTCCTTGCTGATAAAACGCCAGTCTCTCACTGTCTGCTTCCAGTTCTTTATGTATTAAAACACTGCGTTCGCTTCCACACCTATGTTTCGATCTTTCAACATTTCTTCATTATACAGTTTTAAAAAATAATGTTCTGTGTAGAAGATTTCAGAAATACCATGGCTAGCACGGGTCCCAAAGGAGTAGGTGCTAAGGGAGCAAAACAAGAATATAGGCGACTCGTGAAAAGTGTACAAGGAAAAAATACTGCGTATCAACATGTGTAGCATTGCAACGTTGGTCAAGAAAGGGGAAATTAAAGGCTAAAGATAGACGTAGGACGGATCAACGATGACGCATTCTTAAGAGAACAGGTTCAAGGTAAAGAAGAGTTCTTCCTGTCTTCCGAGGACCTGCAGGGATATTTCATGGTAAAAGAGGATTCTTGAGAGAACAGGTTCAAGGTAAAGAAGAGTTCTTCCTGTCTTCAGAGTACCTGAACGGAGAAAACTTGGTGATATAAAATACACTTAACTTCTTAAAAATCTGGTCAACTTGTACAAAATGTACAAGTATAACGTTTTACTGTTAAGAACTGCGGGCCGTTAAAGAATTAATTGACAGAGTTCCTAACAAAGTATCAGTTAAAACGGCGTGAGTGAGAACGGCGGAACACAAGTTCATACAAATATTGATAATGACATACTGATATTGTCGCATTACGTCATGATATATATAACACGTCTTCTCGATGTATTCTGAATAACTAATATTTTATCAGGAAATTGGCATGCTAGCACTTTTTTAACTGGATCCTTTTTCTCCGTGGGGAGAAGTTTAGTTGGATGTAGGAATAGAAATACCAACAAAAACCATACGTGTTGAAAATATGTTTCACACCTCATATGCCGGAATTTCAATAAAAATACTCACGTTAATAAATTATGTAAAATTATATATTATTTGTACAGATGTACCCGCTCCGCATCGTATGCAAAAATAACAAACCGCATACTCACCAGTATCGGTACGCGATATAATATACAATGGCTACAACTTTACTGTAGAACAGATATTACAATATTATAGTAGAATCCGCATAAAATATGCCGTTGGTGGAAAATGTTCCGGTGTTGCCAGCGCCGCGACTTTTTGACGTTTTCCATTGACATAAAAACCGTAATGGCGGCTCTTATCTCGCACCATTGCGAAATTGGATTGTATGCTGCTTTTTTCTTCGCATATTTAATTTATGACGAGTTTATGAGGCGGGCTGACGGCTTGTCGGTACTGTAATCTGTAATCATGCTGCCAGTAGCTACTTACTACTACTGAGTACTCAGTACCTACTCAAGGATTGCTGTTTTATGATGATTATAAAAATCGTAAAATGATTCAATTTTTTAATAAAATATCAATGTTTTCATGGGAATAAGTGAAAACGTTCCCAAATTGCTTCAACTCTTTCCCCATTCGTTAGGACAAGTCTGTTGAAATACTTATTTTCTGTGCCGTGATTTATCTTTCTCGTCGTAACCTTCTTCCCCTTTACCTTTACGATTTTTTAAAATTCTCTTTAAAAAATATTTTTTCAAAAGAAAGACAACCTTTCCTGGGTTACGACCAGAGATGTGTTTTATTTCAAATAAATCCATTTCAAATGGAAATGCAAAATGCAAAATGGGTATTTTCCATTTTGCATTTTAAATGCTTTTCTCAATGCATTTTCCATTTTAAATGCTTTTTTGCAACATTCTTCCTACTATCTCCACTCATCTTATATTCATAAGCCCCAAATATCAGTCGATCCTCAACCTCGCTATGAGAGATAATTTCCATTTGTCAAGTTGCTCCCTGGTAGGAGCCCTGGCAATTGAGTATTAGTACTATTACAAAAAATACTGATTCAAGTACTGAACATGGGGCCATGACGCTGTAATATTAAATGTTAGATAGCAGTTTCTATGTTTTTACGTTGGCAACATTAGTCCCGCGCAAATTTTTTGTGGTTTCATAATCTGTCGTGGTGTTTTTGGATTAACCATCATGTAATAATATGTTTGTTCTACATTGATGTCCATTATTAAATGACAAAATTGTTTAAAAATTCTATAATTATTTTAATTGTTTGACTTGAGAAACCATTTTCCATTTTCAATGCATTTTGAAAATAGGTATTTTGCATTTTGCATTTGAAATGCTTTTCTAAAAACCATTTTGCATTTTGCACTTTCAAATGGAAAAGTTTTGACCCATTTCCATTTTGCATTTCAAATGGTTTTGGGTACCCATTTTGCACATCTCTGGTTACGACTAACCTTAACATATTTGAAAATCTCCTTCTACCACTACAGTAAGCGGAAAATGTTGCTTGTGTTGTGATGGAGGACTTAGCCAGCCGAAGAATTGAACACACCACACAACAGCGATGCCAACTCATTAATTATGACTGGATTATTTACATAGCGCCGTTTTTGCGAGAATATTACCCCGAGAGCGCTTAAAACTCATTGCTTGGATATTGTTGACATTGACATTGTTCGATTAAGCGCCTCCAGGCGTCCTTGTCCCGAGGTATTATAGCGGACTGGGCAATGGACGGCCACTGCGGGCCCAGCCTATCCTCGAAAAGTTCACCAAGACTTTCTTAGAAAAATAAAACGTGGATAAAAAAATGGACAAAAAGATGAATTAATTAAAACACAGATTCACAACTAATGGGTCTTAACCTCAAATAGGGTCGCGAGGGGTTTTCTGTGAGGTCGCCGCCCAAAACAGTAAAAAATAGAGATTCCATAATAATATACATTTTTAACCAGTGTGTTTTGAAGTTTGAATAGCATCATAATTTTAAATCGGATGCAATGGATGGATTTTTGAAGTTTCATTGAGTTTGTTTAATTAATTAAAATAAATTTTTCCGACTTTATTTCCGGGTTAAATCTTCCGCACAGGAAAAACTAAACCCTTCCACACACTTTTCCACAAATTATCATCTAGTCAATCCAAATTATGCAAGTGCATTATATAAGCATAATAAATACAAAATAATACAAAAACAATACGTCAAATCACAAGAGATCAAATGGGAAAATAATTCACCGACTCATGATATTTTCATATCAGAGGGTTCGGCTCGGTAGAACCTTTAATTGGACCTATAAATCCTACTGATCCCTCAGTATAAATATTTAAAAAAATCTTTCGTAATCCTACATGTATTTAAAATGACTGATTTTTGCATTTTTGTGCATAAATTCTTTGACAGATCTAATACGCCTAAATTTTGAATGAGAGAGCTAGGTATAATGCCAGTAGCCGAAATAACAAATGGTAATATTTTTTACAAAAATCATTCAAGTATTTATTATTATTTACATTTTACTAAACAAACATCAGACGGACGAACATGCTATCTCTGTCAAAGTTGTGATCATCAGATACCATTAATTCCGCTTTCGTGTGTTCTGATTACGCGTTTTATGACGCGTTCCCAACAGTTTTCTAAGGGATGAATAATGCTTGTCCCTCCGAGCATCAGTACAAGTGGTGAAATAGATACAGCTTCATGTTTACAGCCCATCGTTAGTGTTGCAACGCTAAGCGTTGAGATGACTAACACGCCCAACCATAGGGCGCACTTGCGATGTGTACAGGGTCAAATAGTTGTTGTGCAGTATTATTATTATAGAACCTACACTTGCCCCTTTACAATACGCCCAGCTTCTGAGAAACTAACAAAATATTGTCTTCTTTAAAGTTATGGAGCCCATATGCCCTTGCTAGTGCAATATTCTATGTCATAATTAAAATTAAAAATACTAATATCGGTTGTCTGTCTGTACCTACCACCGGTAACCCTAGAACTAAAAATGTCCTTTGTAATTTAGTTTCATAATTTTAAATGTTTTTTTGAATAATTATAATAAAATAATAAACAGTTAAATACCTACCTATAAAACATATAATATTTTTAATTGAAACTATTTAATTACAATTTTAAAAATTGGAACTGATTTGTTACGAATTCGGACTATCCGTGATTTTTTACGGGTTTGTGGGACAATGGTAAGAAAACTGAAAGAATTAAAAACACACAAATGAATAACCTTTTTTCATTTTCATTTATTTATTGTTAATACTTATTCATACTACCCCTCTTGTCATTGTCAGTATGGTCATCATATGATTTTGGCTGATAATCCAACACGGGTACTTTGTAATACTTATTTAGTCGATAGAATGTTATTGTTGCAAACTTTAAACGTACTTCCTTCCTAGCCGTAATTTTAGCTTATAATGATTTGTAATTTATTTTTTATTTTTCTACATTTGTTGTGTAATACTACGGTAAGTTTACATTTTTAAGATTAATTAATTTCACATTTTTTAAATTTTATTTTTTATTATAAATATCACATTTCGACATAGGAATTCCCTGGTGATGTGAGCCATGATTTTACTGTATATTTTATTTTTAATATATTATATAATATGGTGACCGGATAAATCATCACAATGTTAATTCATTACTACTTTAAAAAGTTGTATAAAGTCATGGAAAGTGATGAAACAAAAACTTTATTAGCTGGGTTAAATAGGTTAGGTTAGATTAAAAAAAATAATTTCATCGTTTCTAATGACTTTATATCACTTTTTAAAAGTGTGTTGAATTGTCACTGTGTTGAGTTATCATGGAACCATATAATATATATTTGTATATTCTTAACATAACATTACGTATTATTTCTTAGTGAAACAATAAATCAAAATAATAAGCTAGATATAACAACCAAACCAGTTTTGGCAGAATTAATAATTTAGCAACAATAAAAAGGTCCTTATAAATAACACACATTAGTTTTGTTCATTAATTACATACTAAACCCTTGTTATAAAGTTACCTTCTATTGCACGTACTGCTTTAACTTTACACCTAGTGTATTTACCTTGAATACGTTATTGTAAAATTCATAAACAGTTATGAATAATAATATATGATGAACAAACAGAAGTTGTCTACACTCCGTTGTTGTGGTTCGTCAAAAGTAAGATTTATACAGCAAATGGTAGTTAACAAATCAATAAAAATGTTACAGGTGTAACAAATAAATGGAAATCCGTTTTATAGAATTAAAAAGTGTTTTTTGCAAGAGGGTGTGGATGAAAATTTTCTCTAATAAATTAGTAAAATAATATGGTATCCCAAGTTAGATATTTTCTCATTCATTTTTAAATACGAAATAAATGTCAATCCTACCCGATCGACATCTGGCAAGATCAGCAGCGCAGTTGACTCTAGTCCCGACAAAGGAAGGTACAATCCTCAGCCAAACCATTTTTTTAATATTTTAATAGACATTTTAAAATAGATGTATTAAAATAAAAACAAAAAATTGTTTTTTACTTGTTTTTCCAATAACTTTTAATTTGATCGTAAATTCATTATACCAAGTAAGCAATGCAATTGATTAAATCCGTATGATATATTAATAAAAAAAATATTACTATAGTGCCGTTTTTTGTGCAACATCACCTCAAGGGCGCTGTACAAATATATAATATATTTCTACAATGATCTATGTTATCACTAACTACATATGGATATAATATACATACAGTACCATACTTAACTGGTAGGTCACTTGAGATTAACACTGATTTGGCTTGACGGCCGGCATAGTCCAGTGGTAACGCATTGGACTGCCATTCCGAAGGTCGCGGGTTCGAACCCGGCGTGCGCAAATAAATTTTATTTAATTCATTTGTGTTATTTCACAATTAATTAATTAAAATAATATATAGTATATTTGCGGCACGTTCCAGAGTGGAAGATACTACCAGTATCGCCCTGGTGTAAGACCACCATTCAGAATTGAAACGTTGCTCCAAATGGCTTTAGCCGTGTTTAGTGACTAGATCTGAATAGCCAGGTACTTCCCCACCTTCCTCTTTCCCTTCCCCACTTACCTTCAGCCTCACAACATCCCCCAATTGGGGATGCCATAGTCTCACTGGCTCCAGACGGGAGCAGTTGGGACTCTTGTGAGGTATTCACTGTAAAAAAAAAAAAAAAAAACTGTTTATTGTTTATTAGCGAAATTTATACACAGGATTCAGGACATATTTGAAAATTTGGCATAATGGCACTTTCCGATATTTATTTTAATAATATATATTTGTGTTCTTTAATGAGCGTGTTTAGGAAAGGAAAAACAAATTTTATGCTGGGCGGTACTACAGTACAATATTTAACTTATAGTAAATCCAATAAGAAAAGTGTGATTAGGATGTATTATAGGCAATACAAGAATGCTACTCTCCGGAATGGTATATTTAAGTTGAGGGTATGAAAGCTTAAAAAGGCAAATTTTCTAGTTTAGACCTGAATTAAATTGGTCTTGTTGTGAATTTTAGTTCCAGAGTTCAGCTATACGGAGAGAGTTTATTACAAGCCTTCGTTCTAGATTCTCCGAAAACGAGATCACCAAACGTAGTATTTGGCTTGCGCTTAGGCTACATCAGTCTGCCTATACCTGATGATGTTACTGATCTAAGAGTTGACAGCCTCAGACTAGTGTTTTCCGGGACGCATAGTTCAGAGATTTAGGGTGTGGCCATTTCATTTATGGTTTAAAACACCATCCAGCATGTGCTGGATTCTTTCAGGGAAATTTAGCCAATGAACGTTACACGAAGGTGTTCTGAAATGTGCAAATATATAGAAACCCTAGTTATGAGCTGTGCTGCTGCATTAAACACTGATTGAAGTTTGTCAATTTGATATTTTGGAAGGCTAGCATAAATGGCATTGCGGTAATCGAGACGTGAGTAATGTGCCTCTATAGGAAGGTTTCCTCGGACAGACTTGAATTGTCATAGGTGAAAAAAACCGGTGCTTACAGTACTATTTATTTGTCTTTTAAACGAAAAGTTCGAATTTAAATTGACACCGAGAAGTTTGATTGTTGTTTTTGAGATGATATCGCTGCTGGAAATAGAAATAGGTGAATTGTCTATGAAATGTTGACGTTTGTTTGTGGCTGCCCAGAGAAACTCAGTCTTAGATGGATTGAGCTTCAGCTTGTTTGAAGACATCCAACGAGTTATTGCTTCTAGACATTCAGTTATACGGATCTTGAGACTGTTGATTTCGTTTGGAGCGCAGTAAAAATAAACTTCCTGATCATCAGCGTAGCAGTGAAACAAAAGTATAAATGACTCTTTTTAGATTCTCACGGCCAAAAGCATTTTTGTTGTTTTCCACATCTTCGGATCTACCGGATCTGCCCTGATGATGGACACTGCAACGCTGTCCGAAACGTCGGCTAAAGAAGGAGTTAGCGCAACACGGCATAACACCCCAAAAACAAACAACAAAAATATAAATGGCTCGATTATTTTGGTGACATCATTTGTAAAAAGGATGAAAAGAAGTGGACACAAAACGGATCCCTCGGTTACCCCTGATAAAAGTGTTACGAAGTAAAGACAATTTATTTCCAACCTTCACAGTTGGTAAGCGATTGCATAGATAGGATGCAAGCCAATTTTTGCTGTCTGAATTCAAATAAAATGTTTCCTCTAATCTCCTAATAAGGAAGTCGTGATCAATCGTGTCAAACGCTGAACTCATGTTTAGGAGTGAGATAAGTGATAACTTACCTGACTCTACGGCGAGAGTTATGTCTGATAGCATACGAAGTAGTCCGGTATCGGTTGAGTTGAACTTTCTGTTTGCATATTGACGATTTGCGAATCATTTATTTGAATTCAAGTGACAAATGAAAAAAATAATAAATATGAAAACTCATTATAAAATTCGACAGAGATTGGTTTTGAACGACGTTTCTGAAGAAGAAACCCTGCATCCAATATACTCTCAAAGTAGTTTGAGTAACTCTCAAACTACTTTGAGAGCTACTTTGTTTATCCGCAATCCTTGTCGGACTATTATCGCGACACCCCCGTGATTCACGTGTGAGATATTGTTTGATGGTTCCTCCCCACTATGTCGTGCTTCTTTGATCACTACATAGCCTAAAATCCGGAGTCTCTTAATTGAGTAAGAATCACTGCAAAGTGCCAAGTTTCTGTGACGGTAAGGATATGGAGTTTTGTTCTCTGAAAACGTCGTCCATCACCTCCAATTTTGTTATTAAGGGATCGCGCATTCCAGGAACCAATCGCAAGCTGTCTGCTCCTATAGTTGGCATGTTGTTCTAATCTAATTTCATTTAAGTCGTTGTGGAATTTATCAGAATCGCGAAGGGCTTTATCCGTAATTTTGTTCGTCGATTGGTGTGACTACTTTAACACTATGTACTTGACGGAGACTTATAAACCCTTCCACAAATGATCATCTAGTCAATCCACATTATGCAAGTGTATTATATAAGCATAATAAATACAAAACAACGCATCAAATCACCAGAGATCAAATGGGAAAATAATTCACCGACTCCAGATATTGTCATATCAGAGGGTTCGGCTCAGTAGAACTTCTAATTGGACCTATAAATCCTACTGATCCCTCAGTATAAATATTTTAAAAATCTTTCGTGATCCTACAATGTCCTACATGTATTTAAAATGACTGATTTTTGCATTTTTATGTATAAATTCTAAATGACAAATTATAAATTATAAATTATACAAATTAAATGACATATTATCATTACTATTGTTATTATCAATAATTATTGGAACGAATTGTTCCTCCCTGCATAAATATTTTGTTTTTTGTCCACCGCGACACCCCCTATATATAAATTTCACATTCGGATAACGGAATGCATTGTACAAGGTTGCTTTTGCAGCCACTAAATGGTTCAACACACTATCGCTTTTAAAACTTCAGGAGTGTTGCCCGATCATATACAATAGGAGTGTTTACAGCCTGTAGCTCCATCACAATTGAGTATTGAGTCACATTGTTCCTTTCTGATGCACACTCTATGTTTTTTACTATAGCGTCTAGCACGGCAATCTAATTTTACAGATAATTATAAGCAATAATTAATCGCCTGAAATACCAATACAATTTCAAAATATCTTCCGAGTAAAAATATATATTTTCAATTGTTATCCTTTATGCTATGCATAAAACCTTGTTTTACAAACATTAGTTTTTCATTAAAAAATACTAATTTCACAGGATATGAAAAGATTTATCACAGTAGTTATCAAAATTAAAGTATTTCATTGAATATAGAATACCATATGGGGATAACACACACTTAAAATGAATACTTAAAAAAAGACAAACAATTTTTTCTTTCTAAACGCATGACAAGTTCAATTTCCTGCATTTTATTGGGTATTTTTGATAAGTTTTCTTTATTTTTTCTCGAGCTATTAACGCATTTTTTTCTCTGTTCTAACTAGAATTTTTCTAAGCAATATGAAAAGGTCAACCTTTTACGGTCTGAAAAAAATAACTCCTACATTTGATTGTGTTTTTTTGATGAGTGTTCTTTATTTTCCCGCACGTTTTGGAACAATTTTCCACTTCGTGTGTTTCTCACCTTATGTTTATAGCGAGTGCATTTGGCGTTACAAATGAATATTTTAGTGGAGTATTACCGTCTCTCTTTGTCAGACTTCACCACGCTAATGCGAGAGGGAGACAAAGCGAAATCATGAACGTATTGAACCTGTCTGACGTCACGGATGAATATTTCAAAAGCCTACTCGTCCTTCTCGCTCGAACGCATTATCGTAAAGGCAGAAAAGAGGGATGGGATGAGAGTAAGGAGTGAAATCCTCCACATTGACCGGACTGTGGCGAAGTTGAAATCGTAATAGACTCACTGTCTGGAGGCACTTGCTTCATAGAGTCAATAATACAATGGAGACCCCACAGTTTACCCACGATGTAAATTTTAGAAAATAACATAATTCACCGTAAGTTCTCCTTGAGGTGCTTTAATACCAAAAATGATTTAATCAATATAATAATAACGATGAAAAATCAAAACAGTTCACAAAAAAACTAGAACTTCGAGAGATTTGTAGTAAACCATCGCGTGTGTATATTATATCAGCATGAGACGAATGATATTTGATGGAAGAAACAACACAACATTCACAACCAATTAAGTGTATTTTATGTAGACTTTCTTGTAACGTTGAAAACGGGACATGAATGCTTTATTGGATTCTTTCATTAAGTTTGATATTATAGTCAATATCTTGTTGAATAATAATGCTTAAAAAAAAATGTCTTTATTTAGACTAGAAACTCTTAAAATTGGGAATGAGTGTGTAGGATGGCCTGGAGGCTAACTTTTTCTGTGTTATACTCTCAAAATATCTCTGTTGCTAGAAACGTAATTGCTAGCCCACTTGCCACTGTAGTCCACTGTTTTGAACTTCTAGTAGCAAACCTATACAAAAGTGACATCTCTTGGAGTACTCTATAAACTTTATGAGCTACTAACACTAGAGCTATCTATTCTACTTAGCTCGAACTATCACAGTTTCAATATTTTATGACTGAAAATTTTTCATGAAACATCTAAAATATAGCAACCAAAACTTCATTTAGTTACATTATACAATAAAATGGAATTAGAACAGTCAATTTGGAGCAACCTAAATTAATGTAAAACAAATTAGAAATTTATCCCAAACATAATTCAACGTTTTAAAGCCATCAAATGTTAAACCCTTAGAAAATAGAATTTTTTAAATCCCTTTTCACATCATACCTTTATTATATAACTTATCCTTTCCTATAAAATTACCTAAAAAATAATACATTATAAGAATAAATCATAAATCATTAACTAAAAATAAATTATTTAACTTTCTTATTTGAAATGCTAAACCCTAAATTAGACTGTTACGATCTCTTGCAACTTATAAACTTACACACACCCACAATAATAACACGACACAATTCTCTTCTACCGCAGTATGTATAAGCACAACTACATAACTGTATTTTTAATCATTTTTATTCTTGTATTTTTATTTCATGTATATATTTTTTGTATATTGTAATTTTTTTTCAGTATTATTTTCTCATGTTCTAAATTATTTCTCATGTATAAATTATATCACATATACTTAAGTAAAAGCCTTACGGACGACAATAGAATAAATATAATTTCATGACAATGGAAGCATCTGAAATAATTATTTCTGTAGATGGTCAGAGAGTCCATTTTTTTCTCTAGTACAAGCTTGAAATCCTTCTAAAGCAAAGCTCTTCTTCACAGTATATGTTATGTTTCCAAGATTGTTTGAAAAAGCATCCACTTTTCCTTCACAAAAACACGTTTTTGAGAACTTAAGTACTTAACCAGATCCTTTTCAAAGGATGAATTACCTTTATTAATCAGGTAGTTGAAATCCCGGCGATGCCCGGGCTATATGCATTTTTTTTTCTAATTTTAATGTAAACAGTTACCTACCTTTCGCTTGTTTTGAAGGTCAGGTGTGCAAAACTTCATCACAGACACTCTTCTTTATATAAATAATAATAAGAGATAGATAGATCTATAACCTAGAAACTCTGTTTGTCAAAGAAAAAAACTATCGAATGGTGAATTCTAGCGTCATGAAATTTATGCAGATTTCTATGCGGCATGTTTATGTAAAGGCAACTATTTTTATCTCTAAATTTACAACAAGAGCTATAGAACAAAAACATATTTCGTATCTACTGCTTACTTAATTTTTTCAAAATATTTTTTAATTTTTTTCGCCCGAGCATTAACACACAAATATGTTAATGCTCGGGCGAAAAAGGGTGCTACAGCTTTTGAGTCCTTAAAGCACATTCGTAGTTTTATTATTGTTTTATGATAGTGCGGGATCCTTAAATAGTGTGGGAAAAGCTAACGAGCTTTTCCGAAGGGTTCCGAGGAAAATCCGAGCATTTATTATTATTGTCGTCTCCCTCTCTCACACGACACGAGATACGCGGGTGGGCGAATCGGAAATATTATATTGTAAGCAATGCGTTGTGCAGGTTACCGACAGATGATGATAAAATGAAACAAATTAAAACATAAAACCAAAAGATGGTTGTGAAAAAAAGCTGAATATATTTCTATTTAAATATTGTTACATATATTACTATATATTTAAAAAATATGTATTTAGCAATAGGTTAGTTTAGGTCACTAAACACGGCTAAAACCATTTCTAGCAACGTTTCTGAAGTGCTGGTTTTCACCAGGGCCATACTGAGATTATTTATCGCCCTGAAATATAAATATTTTAATTTAGCTGACGTGTACCCGACCTTGCTTGAGGTCTTTTTAAAATATACAATTCCGTTGAACATTATTTTCATATACCTCATAGGGATTTAGGCTGGCCGCATACATACGTTTTCCGTATTCGGAATTCCGTGAGACTAGCGCAAACGTTCGTTTTTCTTCATTCGGAATGTATAAACGTCAGTACCAGTGTTGCCAACAAGGGCAATATATCGCCATGTAGGCTAAAACCCGAAATTCTCTAGCCACCCCCCCCCCCACGAAATTTTTATTTTCACCTAAAAACATCAATTTTAAACATGTCCCACCTAACAGCAAATTCGGCTACTTTACGCTACCTTATGTATGAGAAACGGCGATATTAGGTCAAGATCCGTTGGCAACACTGAATTACTGAACGGAAATTTCTGAACGTTTGCGTCGGCACAAGCAAAATGTATGCAAGAGCTGCGTTCCACATGACGTCATTAGGTTTTTTCCATTCGGTTTCTCCGAACGCGCCGGCTCGCATTCGGAACGTGCGTAAGGAATTTGTTCCGTTCGGAACTAAAACGAACGTGTGCGGCAGTTAATGTATTTTCTACTGATTCCGTGCATTCGGATGTCCGAATACGGAAAACGAATTCGGAAATCGAATACGGAAAACGTATGTATGCGGCCAGCCTAAGGGGATGACAGATTACGCTATAAGTTCAAAACGTTTAAAAAAACAATAACATATATATATTTTTTTTGGGTGTTATGCCGTGTTGCACTAACTCCTTTAGCCTGGCCCTTTTTTGGCTAAAGAAGGAGTTAGCGCAACACGGCATAACACCCCAAAAACAAATAACAAAAATACTTTTGGCCGTGAAAATCTTAAATCATATATAACTCCATATTGCTAGCCTACGGCAGGAGAAGGGGTTGAACAATTTACGGAGCACCGTAATTACGCGGCTGTCATCTGTCAAAGTGACAGATCCCGTACAAATAAATGCTATTTGGCGGCAGTTGCCCAATTGATCTGACCCCTCTCCTGAGTAAGATTATAGCGTAGTGTGTCACACCAACGTATAATACGTACACCCCACGCCCAAATTATGCACTCATAATATACCTTCCGGAAGAAATACTCTAAATGATATTGAAAACCCTCTTAAAATCCGTTGCGTAGTTTAGAACAACTAAGTGAACAAACAGACAAACGCGGATGGCGACTTTATTTTACACTATTTAGAGAGAAGGTATGCGATCATCAATTGAAATATAGACCTTAAAACACTATAGTACCTACATAGTATAGAAATAATAATAATCATTGACCCGAGAGTCATT